>NC_045447.1:19274316-19329698 GCF_002776525.5 Piliocolobus tephrosceles | reverse complement strand
TTCCTTCCTTCCTTCCTTCCTTCCTTCCTTCCTTCCTTCCTTCCTTCTTTCTTTTCTTTCTTTCCTTCTTTCTTATCAGAAAGTAAAACTTGCTGCTCTCCGTGCTTGAACATTCTGTGACTCTGTTATGCAAGGGAGGTACAGAGGAGAATATGATAAAGGAAGGAAGAGGAAACCAAAAGAAGGACCAGTGGACCTATGGAGATGATTCTGGTGGGATTCACTCTTTAGTTTCATCTGTACTCCAAGGTGAGCCCAGAGAATGTTCCCATCAAGAACCTTTGCCCCTAGTCGGAAGCAGATCCAGGTAGTGGAGACCAAAGCTTGTTCAGTTGGGAGAGGAAGCCCTATCTGACAAAAATAAGTCAAAGCATCCATACAAAATTCTGAGCTTTGTGGACCCCTGAAGTGCAAGTTAATTAGCTTCAGGACCAATCTTCCTTCACCCTGAAACTGTGTCCTTGGGTAAAATGAGTAGGGAGAGGTGACTCAGAAAAAGATGTGGTTCATTGCTCTACAAGTCTGGCCCTCCCCATAAGTCTTTAGGTTGCAATTTAATGGTACTTAGTGAGCATCAGTTTGGCACTCCACATAAGGCAGCTCATAAAACCTTTACCTTAGGAAGTAGAGATTGTGGTCTTCATTTTATGGTTTTGACATAGGGGGTAAGTCATTCCTCCAAGGGCCAAGCCTTGGGACCAAGTACAAGATCACCCTTTTGCCACTACCCACGACAGTCCCATGACATAGGTATTATTACTCACATGCAAAAGATGCTCACAAAGGTAATCATATTTGGTGCATCACCACTTGAGTTTATCTCTTTGGAATTAGCATAAAGAAATTGCTCCTGGAGCCACTACATTTTTCAGACATTGCTGCCCACCCTGGTCCTGGCAAGGAGCTTGGAGACACTCAGGAATCTGGGGTTACCTGTCAGTTATCATCACATGAGCTGGCCACACAATTTATTTGCTTTCTTTCACGTTCCTGAAAGGAGGACGACTGGCTTGTAGAGTGGTGGTATTGTGGAAGGAAGCTAAACTTCCAGGCAGATTCAATCTGTCCACTTTGGGCCATAGCTTACATCCTGCACCTGCTCACCTTGACCAGTGTTATGACTGTGTTCTTCCTGCAACCATGACAATTCAGCCACAGGTTTGTGCTATGCAACTAAAGGGACACCTTTGCTCTAACTCACGGTTAAATGCTGAACTCAATTCTCACCACTTCCAGAAGCCTTTCCTCTGCACTGCAACTCTCCATGTACTCTCTTCCTTTCACTGCAACTCTCCATGATCTCTATTCCTTTTGCATTTAGGACATTATTTCTATGTTTTAAAGAATTTAATTCAATTCCACATGAGGTCTCTGAGCTTCCTTTGAGAGCAGACTTTCATGATTATTACTGCAGTAACTCTTCAAGGTGCCATTGTGGCTCCTAGTTTGGGTTACTTTAGATGCAGACCACAGGAGGTAACGATTGGAGTACAAGTAGTTTATACGAGGAAACAATACCCCATAATAGTAGACTGGAGAAGTTAGAAACATGAAAGGAAGGCAGCCAGTAAAGGGTGGGCGCCTGAGGAGTAAACTCTCCATGGGAATTCTGGAAGCCAGTAGAGAGTGTAGACTTCAGAGTTATCTCACCCATAGGGCCAGGGAGCTGGGAGATTTGCATACCTACTCCAGTTAAGGAAGCTTGTACAGTGGGGCTATTTTCATCCTGCTGCATATTTGGGAAAAATAAGTTTTAATAGAGGAAGAGTTCAGGAAGTTGGAAGTCAGGCCAAGAGCACTGAAGTGGTCAGAGTGAAGGGAAAGGGAAAGGATACCAAACACATCTACTATGTCCCAGACTCTGTAGCACATGGGGTTGTCTGGGAAATGGAATGGACACTCATCACACCTGTAAATTGTTAGCACAGTGGGTAGCACACGATAAGCATCTTTAAAATGTCAGTGATTACTATGTCTTTTTAAACAAACACTGGATATGACTCTGAGGAACTCAAGGCTCTTATATTCCCTAGGAGTGGAGAGACAGGAATGTGCAGCATCACATTTGGAGAAATTAGACAGTGTAGCGGTGAAATGTATGTGACTTCCCCAAGAGTAGAATGCAAAGTCACAGAGTTTCTCAAATGAACACGCCCTTCTCCGCCCAGAGGCCTGGCCCTATCCAGATGATAGTTTGCAAGACTGTCACCAGTGCAGACTCTGAAGGGCAGGGGTGTGATCAGTGAATTTTTATCATTGTCATTCCTTCTCAGAAAGGGTAGTTAATGAGGTTTTTGCTTGTAGGATGGGACAATTTTTTTTTCCTTAACATTTCAATAAACAACAATTATACTAAGAACAGTGTCCTAAGTGCAAGTTAAATCTGTATAAATAACTTTCTGGGAGATTTTGAGGAAGCTCATAAACCTCTGGTCCATAATCAGTTTCTCTCTTTTTAAGTGTGATTTTAAAGTATGATTTGTTTCAATATAATTTACATTAAGTAGAATTCACCATCTTGGGGTGTACAGTTTGGTGAGTTTTGACAAACAAAAAATCATGTAAACACAACTTCATTAAGGTGTAGATATTTCTATCATCCTTGGGAGCTCCTGTATGCACCTCTGCATTCACTTGCCTCCCCTAGTCCCAGTGCCAGGCAGTCACTGATTTAATTTCTGTTCCCATAGTTTTGCTTTTTCCAGAATGTTACATAAATGGAATCATATAGCGTGTAGCTTGTTGTGTCTAACTTCTTTCACTTAACATAATGCTTTTTAAGATTCATTTATGTTGTTTCTTACATTAATAATTTGCTTCTTTTCATGATTGAGTAGAATTCCTTATTGTAGGTACATTGCATCTTGTTTATCCATTCATTAGTTGATGGACACCAAGGTTGTTTCCAGTTTTTGATGTTCGATGAAAGCACTATAATCATTATAATACATGTCTTTGTGTGAACATATGTTTTTATTCATCTAGGATAAACACCCAACTCGGATATCTGGATCGTATAGCGTTAGAGGCTCAATTGTGTCCCCGCAAATTTCATGTGTTGAAGCCCTAACCCCTAGTGCCTCAGAATGTGAATGTATTTGAGACAGAATTTGTATTGAAGATGTAATTTGAAAGAGACCACAGGAGAAATCAAACCTGCTAATGCCTTGATCTTTGATTTCTAATCTCCAGAACTATGAGAAAATAAATTTTTGTTGTTTAAGCCAATAAAATACCAATCTATGGTATTTTATTATGGCATTCCTAGAAACTAAGACATATAATAAGTGCATGTATAACTTTATAAAAAACAAAATGTTCTCCAAATTGGCGATACCATTTTATATTCCAATAAACAATGTAAGAGTCTCCGTTTCTTCATATACCCTCCTATTGATATTATTAGTCCCCCACCCCTCATTTCCTCATTTTAATTGGTATATAGTAACAACTCATTGTGATTTTAATTTGTATTTCTTTAACGACTAATGATGTTGAGCATTTATGCAAGTGTTTATTTATCACCATCTCTTCTTTGGTGAAATACCTGTTGAAATTTTTTGCCCATTTCTTAACTGGTTTATTTTTTTATTAATGAGTTGTGAGAGTTCTTTTTATAGTCCAGTACAAAATATTTATCAGCTAAATCTTTGCAACTATTGTTTTCTGTCTGTGGTTTGCTTTTTCATTTTTTACTGGTGTTTTTTGAAGAGTGGTAGTTCTATTAAGTACAATTAATGATTTATTTTCTTTTATGACTTTGTGTCCAATCTAAGAAATCATTGCCTACCTGCCAAGTTTCAAAGATTTTCTGCTCTGCTCCTCCATGCCCTAGTTTTGACAGGGAAAATTCTCCATTATGGAAGACACGTGACCACTCAGCTCTACCAAGAATGGGGGTGGGTGACTCCATGTAATTCAGGGATGAAGGATTAGAAGCCCCCTTGGCTAATGGTCCTAATACCACTTGCTTCTTTTACAGCATCATCAGTTAGAAGGGTGATATCCTAATAGCCTGTGTCGATTTCATCTTCCTCCAGAGCCAGGCATGAAATAAAGGAATAAAATGTACTGAACTCCCTCAACCACCTCCATTAGAGAGAGTTGGGAGGGGTTGGAAGAAATAGATGAAATTTAAAGTATCAGATACAGAGAATGAGGAGGGATGGAGTGAGAGAGAAGAAAATGCCCAGCTTTGAATACATTACGAAGTCTGGTCTTTATTCTAAAGTCATTGAAGGGCCACTGAAGGCCTTGAAGAGAATAGATCTGATTTGTATTTTAGAGAGATTATTCTGGCTGCAGTGAAGAGAATAAATTAAAGGGGAACAGTACTGGAGGCAGGGAAAGCAGTTAATTGCTCTTGATAAGAGATGGATTGATGGCTGAGACTAGGGCATTCTCAATGGGAATGGAGAAAAGTGGATTAGTTATCTTTAAGTCTCCTTAATATTTGAGAATTCTCTGAGTGCCTCTTAAACTCTAAGTCTTCAGCAAAACAAGAAATATGCTAATTGTTACTTTTATTGTTAAACCATCCGGGGTCCTTCCTTCTTCAATGTATTTACCACAACAGCCGCTTACACTCCAAAGTAATAGTTCTAGATGTATAATATAATAATACTGCTCCCAAAAGGAGAAGCATGGGTGAATAGTCAACAAACAGCCCATTTCTGCTCCTCTTGTGACCACTTTGAGACAAAGAGGGGGGTCTTCCCACTTTGAAGGGTTGCAAATCGAGCAGAGGCTGTGTAAAGCGTAATGTATTATAACTTTCAACAGTTACTGTGGCCTTTGTGCCAAATGTGTTTCCACATCTTGGTTCATTTAATCCTCTCAGCAACCCTGTCAGTATAGCTATGACTCTCCCAACTTAGAGTTTAGGAAAACTAAGGAGCAGAGGTGGAGACACATGCTTCCTACCAAATTGCCATACTCACGTAGAGGCAAATAATATCTTTCTGAGTCAGAGAACTGAAATAGCTTAACAGAATTCACATTCTTAATATGTCTTGATGTTTGGATTTTTAAAAATGTCTTTATTAGAATCAGTCTTCTTAGGGGGATACTGTTATTTTTAAACTGAGAAAGAAAATGCATGGGTATAAAGAAATAACGTCTTGCCTGAAAGTCACCAAAAATGAATCCATAAAATTTCTTTAAAGATTTAAGACGAGAAATGGCTTGGGTCTGGAAATTATGTCTCTTCAGTGAACTATACCATTCCCTGAATTTAACAAGGGAGAATATGATTTCCATTAATATCAGTGGTTCTTAAACAGGTGGAATGTTATGAATCCCTTTTAAAATATAAGGCATCATTATAGATTATGTCTTCCACAAAATGCACAAAACATAAAACTTAGTACATAATTTTAACTATTTTAAAGAATGCCTTCATGACTCTTCTCTATAAATCCCACATTCTAACTCCAGACCCTGAAGTATTATGCAAATATAAATACCAGCCTTTAGTTTTGGTTGCTTTGTACTAAAATGTGGTGCAGGTGAAAATTCACTAGCTAAGAGTCAGAAGACTTGGGCTCCTGCCTCTGGTCTGCCAGATACTCTGTGAATCACACTGATGCAGACTCAGTGGCATACAGCAATGATAGCATGTGTATCTTTCATATCTGCAGGTCCATTGGGAATGAACAGTCTAGGCTGGAGTTGTCTGGGGAATATCTTTCCATGTCTCTCTTCCTCTTTCTGAAACCAGTGAGTTAGCCTAGGCATATGCTTCTCCCAAAAAAGACAAAAATTTAAGACAGCAGGCAAAAACATATGAAACCTCTTAACGGTCATGCACGGGACTTGCACAATGGCATTTCTGCCAAATTCTGTGAGACAAAGCTAATCACACAGCCAAACCCAAAGTGAAAAAGTAAGGAAATATGCAACATTAGTTTTCTATGCTGTATAACATATGATCAAAAAAAGCAGCTTAAGCAAAAACACACTTATGATCTCATAGCTTTTGCAGGTCACATTTTGCAGGTCAAGGCTTTGTTGCATTCTCCACAAGACTGCAATTCAAGTGTCAGCCAAGGCTCTGTTCTCATCTGGAGACTGACCTGGTGATGGACCCACTTCCAAACTTGCTCAGGTTATTGACCAAATTAATTTCCTTATGGCTGTAAATCGAAGGACTTCAGTTCCTTGCTTGGTTTCTAGATGCTGCTGGCAGTCCTTGCACATGGGCTTCTCCAACATGGCAATGCTTCATGGCAGCTTTGCTTCTTCACTGCCAGCAATGGAGAGTGAGTCTGTCAGCAAGATAGTGGTCTTTTATGACAAAATGTAGTCACATAATCACATTCACATTGTAATCTTGCCCCATCACCTTTGCCATCTTCTACTGGTTAGAAACAGACACATGTCCTGCCCACATTCCAAGGGAGGGAATTACACACAGGCGTGAACACCAGGAGGTAAGGTATTGGGGTCTTAACTGGTTAAGACCTTCAGACCTTGCAGTCTGTCTGCTACATCCCCTTTAGAGTGAGAAATTGCCAGATCACATGGCAAAAGGTATGGATACAAAAGCAGGTTAGGACTTGAGGCCAGTAGTCAATCCACTACCATATTACAGAGTCACAAGAAGCAATGGAGGGCCACAAAGGACAAGACTGTCAGGTAGGCCTCTCTCCAGAGGCAATGCTTGGACACAGACATGAACGCATGAAGGGACCAGTGGTGCCATAACAATTTAGAAGAGCTTGGGAACTGTGAAAAATATGCAGAAATTGAGAGCCTGAATATGCTTTAAAATGGATCATTGCTTAGTCTATTCTCAAATGACGGCCGAAACACCAGGTCTTTCCTAATTTTCCAACTAAATTGACTGCTTAAATTGCCATGCCGGAAACCTGTCTTCCAGACAAAGGGTACCAAGTGGCTAATGAGGTGAGGAGGAGATCATGAGCGGAAACGCCAGGAGTTTGTGCCCAGTGGAAGATTTCTCTGTGATGCACACTGGGGCAGAGGAGAGAACACATGAAAGACACAGGGCCTGAGGGAGCCTTCTGAGAGACACCAAGGACTAGAGATCATGGCAGGTCACGCTATGAAGGAGGTGGCTGTGCTCAGTCTATGGTAGGCAACTTGGTGGAAGGCTGAGGCACCAGGTTAATTGACTGAACTGGAGAATGTGATGGCTGCTTAATGGAAGAGGCAATTTCATATAAAAGCCAGCACACTCAGACAGATGTGAGGATTGTCCATAAGCTGTGTCACCTTTCTAAGCAACAGATTCTTAATCTGTGAAATGGGAGGGTTGAGCCTAAGTTAGGGGCTCAAGCAGATGACAGTGGTGTCTGCTATCAATCTTTTGTGAGACAATAGATTATGATTTTTATATTTCTCTTAAATTTGTCTTGTTCTTAGTTGCACTGACTTTTAAAATACAATTAAGATTAAAAAATGATCAAATATACATTGATTTGTGGCCTCCTTCAGACAGTTCCAAAAGTTATTTTCAGCTCTAGGTAAAGTGCTTAGCCCAGCACGTGGCACATTGTAAAATTTCCATAAAATGATTGCTATTATTATTATCAATTATATTATTTCATGATTTTCCTCAAGATGTTAAATGCAAATGTACTTGGGGAGGTACTACATTAAAATGTAATCAGCCACTAATTTTACAGCCAATTTAGTGAATCCCTATCCAGAGTCCAAAAGAGATAAAGGACTCTAACTTTTGATGGTAGGTGCTCCAGTAATGTATTTTTAAATTAGTAAGTAAGGTTCAGCTACATGTAAGTCCTAAATACTGGTTAATACCTAATAACAATGATTTATAACTTGTATATAGAAATGTAAAGTACACAAAGCACACAACTATTGATTATCTCATATTCTCCCCACATCGGCCCTTGGAGGTAGGAAGGAGAGACATATTTCTCACTTTGCAGGTGAACAAACTGAGGGTCAGGTGAGTTAAGAGACTTCCCCAAGGTCTCAATGTAAGTTGTAGAATCAGGAATAATACATATGCCATTCCTTCTGACATAACTCGGTGTTTCATCCAAAGGTGCAGTCCCAGAATCACACAGGAGTACTTGCTATTCCCCCGTCCCCAATATGAATACTTGTTAATCGATAGGATAGAAATGTGGTCCTGGGAGTTATATTTTTTAAAAGTTCCCAAGGTAAATCTGATGGAGGAGCTTCGGCATTAGATTGTAAGCTTTGAGAGAGCAGAAGCCATGTCTGTCTTTCTCACTTGGGTGCAATATCTAGCATGACCAGCTAATAGCAATTAAAGGAATGAATGAATGACCACATTGGCTTACTACCCCCTGTGAAGTCAAAATTAATTAAAGTCAGTGGGCTCTGTGGGGAGGTACAAAAACTGAAAAGTCACAGAGACAAACACTGAGTTTAAATTTAAATTCAGCATTAAGCCTCATGTACTGACTACATAAGACTGCACTAGGCTTTGGGAATACATGGTGAATAAAAAGCACTCCTTCCCTCAAAGTGCTCTCACCTGGTAGGGAGATAAGTCCGGAAGGAAGGGAACCATTACACAGAATATAAGGCAAACAACATCAATTCTGATAAGTGGTGTTAGCTGGGCACCCGCTAATTGCCAGCACCTTATGTATGTAATCTTATTTCAAAGTTCCAAATAAGAGAAGCAAAAGCTGTAGAGTTGCAGAGAGGAGTAGATATACTTCACTTCCTCCTCAGGTTTGCTTTGCTCACCTGCATAAACAGCTGCTTCCTCTGGGAGTGGATGGCTATTTGCAGATGTGAGGAGGCAGGGGCTCTCTTGACCTCTTTCAGAGAAGCCTATGATGGAAACATCACAGGTTAAGGCAACAAGCATCTTTGGGTAGAGAAACTGAGGCAAGGAATTTAAAATAGGCCTATCTTTCCAATTTTCTAGTACAGAAGAAAGGGAATTTCTTGGATCTGTGATTCTTAATCATGCAAGTCTTCTGACGCCACCACCCCCATTCCACTTCCTACACTTTTTATAGGTCCCTAAAATCTAGCAAAAACATTTCTTTATTCCTAGTTAACAACTCTATGACCCAAATCCTGCTTTGTCACAATAGTTTCCTAAATGCAGTTAGCATCTCCTTCCTACCTTTACAACTTTCTATTGACCAGGCTTGATAAAGTACAAAGTGAAAATATCAAATACCTATAGGACAACTTTCCATGATTCCATGAGGCCCAGAGGATTAAACCAAGGGTTTACTACCTGACCCCTGCTCCACCTGGCCTCCTCATCGTTAGCTCTTCTTTTCAATAGGCATTAAGATTCCTATTTTTTTTTAACTTTTATTTTAAATTTGAGGGTATATGTGCAGTTTGTTATATAGGTAAACTCATGTCATGGGGGTTTATTGTCAGATTATTTGGACACCCAGGTATTAAGCCTAGTCTCCATTAGTTATTTTTCCTGATCTTCTCCCTCTTCCCACCCTCCACACTCTTGTAGGTCCCAGTGTGTGTTGTTTCCCTCTATATGTCCATATGTTCTCATCATTCAGCTCCCACTTGTGAGAACATGTAGTATTTGGTTTTCTGTTTTTGTATTAGTTTGCTAAGGATAATGGTTTCTACCTCTATCCATGTTTCTGGAAAGGACATGATCTTATTCTTTTTCATGGCTGCATATTATTCCATTGTGTTTATGTACCACATTTTCTTTTATCCAGTCTATCATTTGTGGACATTTAGGTTGATTCCATGTCTTTGCTACTGCGAATCGTGCTGCAGTGAATATATGCATACATTAGTCTTTATGATAGAATGATTTACATTACTTTGGGTATATACCCAGCAATGGGATTGCTGGGTTGAATAGCAGTTCTTGCTGGGTCGAATAACAGTTCTGTTTTCAGCTCTTTGAGGAATTGCTACACTGCTTTCCATAATGGTTGAACTGATTTACACTCCCACCAGCAGTGTATAAGTGTTTCCTTTTTCTCCAAAAAGTTGCCAGCATCTCTTTTTTTTTTTTTTTAATAGCCATTCTGACTAGTGTGAGATGGTATCTCATTGTTGTTTTGATTTACATTTATCTAATGATCAATAATGTTTAGCTTTTGTTTATATGCTTACTGGCTGCATGTATATCTTTTGAGAAGTGTCAGTTCATCTCCTTTTACCATTTTTTACTGGGGTTGTCTGGGGTTTTCTCTTGTAAATTTGTTGAAGTTCTTATAGATGCTGGATATTAGAACTTTGTCAGATGCATAATTTGCAAATATTTTCTTCCATTTTGTAGGCTGTCTGTTTACTCTATTGATAGTTTCTTTTGCTGTTCAGAAGCTCTTAGTCTAATTAGATTCCATTTGTTAATGATAAACAACTTCAGTGAAGTCTCAGGATACAAAATCAACGAATAAAAATTACCAGCATTTCTATATAACAACAGTCAAGCCAAGAGCCAAATCAGAAGGCAATCTCATTCACAACTGCCCAAAAAGAATGAAAAACCTAGGAATACAGCTATCCTGGGAAATTACATATCTCTACAAGGAGAATTACAAAACAGTGCTCAAAGACATCAGAGATGACACAAACAAATGGAAAAACATTCTATGCTCTTGGATAGGAAGAATCAATATCATTAAAATGACCATACTGCTCAAAGCAATTTATATATTCAATACTATTCCTATTAAACTACCATTGATATTCTAGAAACTAGAGCTAGAAAAAAACTATTTTAAAATTCATGTGGAACCAAAAAGAGTCCAACAACCAGGGCAATCTAAGCAAAAAAAACAAAGCTGGAAGCATCATGCTACCCGACTTCAAACTATACTACAGGGCTATGGTAATCAAAACGGCATAACACTTACACAAAAACAGACATATAGACCAACAGAACAGAACAGAGAGCCCATAAATAAGGCCACACACCTACAACCATCTGATCTTCAACAAAGCTGACAAAAACAAGCAATGGGGAAAAGACTCCCTATTCAATAAATGGTGCTGGAATAACTGGCTAGCCATATGCTGAAGAATGAAACTGTGCACCTTTCTTACACCAGTACAAAAAATCAACTCAAGATGGATTAAAGACTTAAGAGTAAACTCCAAAACTATAAAAACCCTGGAAGACAACCTAGGCAGTACCATTCTGGACATAGGAACAGGCAAACATTTCATGACGAAGACACCAAAAGCAATTGCAACAAAAGCAAAAATTGACACAGGATTCTTAACTTCCAATGAAAGACAGGTGCTTAGTAACTACAGTTCTCCAAGCGTAAAGATTCAGGTGCCATCGATAGGTCAGTTGATATGGAGGAGATTCATAAAATGAAGATCGCTGCATAAACATGACAGATGAGGGACAAACAGTGGTGATTGCATTTATTTTCTCATAGCACAGAAAAGAAAACCTAGCAAAATACACTTTGGGATTAATTAATTTATAACTGTATCTGCAAGACAGTTTGTTATCCCTAAGTTTATCAACAATCTTCACTATGCCAAATTCGAGGCTTAGTTTTCACAGCTCATCTTACTAAAACACTCTCATCTAGTCATTCACTCCTGCTTCTTTAAGCACTTCCTTCCCATGGCCCCTAGGACTGTACACTCCTCTGATTTTCTTCCTACCTCCCAGGATATTCCTTCTCAGTCTTCATGGCTGGCTCCTCTTCTTCTTATTGATCTCTAAATATTGCATTCTCTAACCTTCAAATCTGCCCCCATTACCACCACCACCACCACCACTGTGACCCTCCCCTCCACAAATGGCATCTTTTCCTCCCAGTTTCTGATAGTTAAAAAAAAAACTTGAATTCACCATGACTTTTTACTTTCTCAAATCTCACATCCAATCCATCAGAAAATTCCATCAATTCAACCATTTAAACAGAGCCTGAAAAGTCCATGCCACCATCACATTTCACTTGGACAAATCACATAAATATCTAACAGCTCTCCCTGCCTGCACTCTTGTGCCTATATTTAATTGTCTGTTCAGTAGTCTGGATTATATTTTTAAAACCTAATGCTGCCTCTATGAGCAAAGTCCTTCAATGATTTTCCATCAAATTCACAATAAATTCAAATTCCTTATCATAACCTACAAAGTCATATATGATATTAACATGTGCTCCCTCTCTAAGCTAATTCTCAGCATTCTTCCAAAGCTCACTCTGTTCTAGATTCACTGCCTGCCTGTAGTTACCATCTATTGCTGCATAAAAAATTATTGCAAAACTTAGCAGCTCAAAACAGTAAATATTTAGAATCTCTCACAGTTTCTGTGGGTCAGGAGTTTGGAAGCAGCTTAGCTGAACTGTTCTAATTCAAGGTCTCTCACAAGGTTGCACTCAAGTTGTCCACGGAGGCTGCTTTCATCTGAAGGCTTGATAGGGGCTGGCATATTCACTTGTAGGGTGTCTCACTCACATGACCAGCAAGCTGATGCAAGCTGTTAGCAAAAGGCCTCAGTTCTTCTCTGCAAGGACCTCTCTATAGGACTCCTGTGTGTTCCAATGTATAGCACTGACTACTCCCAGAGTGAGTGATCTAAGAGACCTAGGCAGAATCACCAGTGCCTCCTCTCACCTATTAGAGGAAGTTACACTGTCACCTCTGCTATACTCTATTGATCACACAGACTAACTCTGAATCAAAGTGGATGGAAGGACACTATACAAGGGAAGACATACCCTGAAGCAAGGGTCACTGGGGTCCCTATCAGAACCCAGCTATCATACCATCTTGCTGTCTTACAGACCTGTATGTGGTAGCTCATCCTACTTACTGCTTGTTTCTTCTGAATGAAAAGCTCCCTCTTCAATTTGTGCAAGTCTGTTCCCCACTTTTATTCAATTAATTACTTCACATTATTTCTTCAAACCAGGCTTTTCACACCACCTTATCTAAAATAGTCTCTCTTTGTTGGTCAAAGGGTAGAAAATTTCAGCTATACAGTGAGAACAAGTTCTGGAGATCCAGTACACATCATGGTGACTATAGTTGATAAGACTGTATTACATACTTGAAATTTACTAAGAGAGTAGATCTTAAATACACACATACACATACACACATACACACAAATGTTGTAACTATGCATGGTAATGAATACGCGAATTAGCTTGACTACAGTAATCATTTCACAATATGTGTATGTGTGTGTACCTGTGTGTATATGAAGGTATATTGGAAAGTATGAAGAGGAATTGCAGGGTCCTGTAAAAACCCACAGTGGAATAGAGATCGGTTTGGTGGGCCTGCCACTGGAGGCATGGAAGAGTGTATCCTCCAGGGATCTCTGAACAGGCAGGGCTGCCCTTAGAACGCAACTGAGAGGGGCTGGAGCCAGCAAGCCCATGTTCATTGCAGCACTATTCACAATAGCCAAGATAAGGAATCAACTTTAGTGTCCATTGACAAACAAATAGGTAAAGTGTGGTGTATACATACAATAAAATATTATTCAACCTTAAAAAAGAAGAAAATCCTGCCATTTGTGACAACATGGATGAACCTGGAGGAGATTATGCTAAGTGAAATAAAGGCAGACACAGAAAGACAAATACTGTATAATCTCATGTATATGTGGATTCTAAAAAAGTTAAACTCATAGAGGCAGAAAATAGAATGGTGGTTGTCAGGGAATGGGGGTGAGGCAAATGGGGAGATGCTGGTCACAGGTTACACACCTTTTCACTTATAAGATGAATAAGTTCTGGGTTTCTAATGTAACCATGGTGACTATAGTTAATAACGTATTATTTATTTGAAGTATGCTAAGAGAGCAGATCTTAAGTCTCCTTAACCCTCCTCCCCCACCACACACACAAACACAATGATAATTACATGTCGGGAAGATGTGTTAATCACTTTAATTGTGGTAATTAGTACATATTGCATAGTACATAGTACATACGTACTATGTACATATTGACATATGTATGTCAAACTATCATATTGTACACTTTGAATATATACAATTTTTTATTTGTATAAAATAGCTTGGAAAAGATACATTGCATGCCTTAAAAGACATGATTTTTGTCAATTATACCTCAACAAAGCTGAAAATAAACAATTCTCCTCATCACTATCCCATTACCTTACTTTATCATTTTTCTTAGCAGTTACTATTACGTTCCACAAGGCAGAGTTTTAGCCTATTTTATCCATTGTTAAATCTCAAGTGTCTAAAATAGTGTGCTGTACAAAGCAGATGCTCAGTAAATATCTGATCTGTTGAATGAGTAAATGAAAGTACAAAATCCTAGTCTTGGGACATGAAGAGAAGCAACACTTATAAAAGAGGCAGAGTATAGAAAAGTAAACTAATTTATTTCAGAAATATTTATTGAGCCTAATGAACAAATTGCTGAATATTCAAAGAGGTCTAAAACAAAATTTCTGGCTTTCAGGAGCTCCTGGCCAAGCAAGTTTCAAATGTTAAGACTCTGAAGATTAACAGGTTTTTAAGTTGTGTTTCATTGCCTATTGCATGCATCTTTAAACAAATTGTCCATCTTTTAACTGAACAGTTTGTAGTTCAGATGAAGAAACCCCCTTCTAACTACAGCAGATTATGTTGGAGTTAGGCCCCTGACACAGAGGACACCCTTCCAAAAGTCAGTGAGTCAACCTGTGATTCAAGTGGATAGCACTAAACAATTGAGCCAATAAGATGCTGTGGAAGTTTGAATGAAGAGTCTCAGAAGAAAACTGCAAATATACAGGGACACTAGAATTCCAGAAACCCTAACACTAAATTGAGACAGATTTAAGGACATGGCAAGCCAAAGGCCTGTGCACAACAAAGTTGTGAGGCAGAGACTGTGAGTAAAGAGAGAAATCTGGAAAACAGAGGGGAGATAGTAGCATAGGCATAGACAGATGAAGCAGACCCATGACGTACAGAGAATGTGAGAGAGGTGGAGAGAGACAAAAAGATAGATGGTCAGAGTCAAATGCAAACACAGAGATCAAAGAACCAAAATAGATAGACCCATTCATTCCCGGAGCTACTTACTTCCCCCTGTTGGAGGCTTCGTGGTGGAGTTTACTCCTGGGCTCCTGTGCGCACGGAAACTTTCAACCCAAATCTCTTCCACCCTTTTCTTCCTGAGTCAAATTGAGTTATTCTCTCATTTGAGATTAGAAGCACCCTGACAAAAGCAGGCGGTGTCTGGGGGAGGAGATCTATGTGTGCAGATCCCTTCAGGCATGAAATAAAGCTCATGGCCCATGCTTAGCAGGTATTTGTTTTTCCATTTTCCAGGAACAGTGGGGATGGACTTTCTCTGAGTCATCTACCATTTTAAACATGCCTTCTCTACCACATAGGGCACTCATGGGAGGAATGAGCTGAGATGCAGTTCAAGACAAGAAGTAGAGTGAAATCAAGTTGGAGCTGACCCTCACCCTCTAGACAATGGTAGACAGTGAGTGTCTTCAAGACAGCCTGGTTTATTCCTCTCTGAATTTATTGTACCATATACAGATTCTGGCCCATAGTACACGTATGAGTATTCAGAAATGACTGAGCAAGTCTGCTTCATGAAGAAACCACAACTCTGGCATATTTTCACTTTCGTGGCTGCTACTGATAATAGCAATAATCATAATCATAATGACAACACCATTCACTGAGGACCAGCCTCTGTACTAAGGACTTTGTATGTTTGTTATCTCTCCTAACACCATTGGTTCCTTTCATGGGTCTTCAATGACTAAAAGATTGCGTGCCAAAATGATACTATTAGATTTATACTCTCCTTCGCAATGACAAAAGTCTTCCTGTTTCTAAGAATAAAAGACACAAGCTTCCGGTCTCTTTTCTCTTCCGGGACTAGCCAGCTTTGAGGCTTAGACATTAAAAAGTTAGGAAGCCGTGGTTCAGGGAAATAGTATTTAGGATTAGAGGGAGCAGAAGGGGCTCTCTTTAGTAAGATGATAAAATGTTCTACCTAGAACTTTAGTATGACTTTATTATGTTGTTCCATAAAGCAATATCAGTTAAATTCTATATAAAAGAAGCGGTACAAGCTTATGCAGGATTTTTCAACCCTCGCTGTGCATTAGAATTACCTGGGAACTTCTAAAAGAACACATGCCTGGATTCACTAGGGCTGAATATACTTTTATAGCTTGTGATCCAGTGATTCCAATCTTAGATAGACACTCAACAGAAAGGAAAACACTTTTGATAAGCAAAAGATTGATACAAGAATGTTAGTAGAAGCATAATTTATAATAGCCAAGAATGGGAAAGGTGTCCATCAACAGCAGGTTGGCTAAATGAACTGTAATAGATTCAATGAAATGCTCTACAGCAACAATAATGAACAAATCCCTAATATACCCCAAGATGTTGATGAATCCCATCAATACATGAAGTTAGACACTGAAGCATGTCGATTGTATGACTGCATTTACATAAAGTTCAGAAACAGGAAAAATAATAAATCTCTGCTGTCCTTTTTTTTATACTATCAACTCTTTAATCATTGTTGTGGTTATTTTGGCCACCCCTTTGGGCCCATCCATTGGCAGTCTCAAGTGGGAGACCAGGTTAAAGGGATAACTTTAAGGAGTAAGATTCGACAATTCTGGAATCCTTTGGCCCGTCATTCAGTTACTTGTGGGAATCATTTCCTAGAAATGGTGAAGACAGAGCAGCACCTCTGACCCAGGAAGAACAGCTCCTGCTCATTCTTGGGCTCTGAGTCCCTTGTTGCTCACACCTGTAATCCCAGAACTTTGGGAGACCGAGGTGGGCAGATCATTTGAGGTGAGGAGTTTGAGACTAGCATGCCCAACATGGCAAAACCCCATCTCTACTAAAAATACAGCAACAAAAATTAGCAGGGCATCATGGCACATGCTTTAATCCCAGCTATTGGGAGACTGAAGCAGGAGAATCGCTTGAACCCAGGAAGCAGAGGTTGCAGTGAGCCAGGATTGGTCCACTACACCCCAGCCTGGGCAACAGAGTGAGACTTCATCTCAAAAAAAAAAAAAAAAAAAAAAAAATTCTGCTGTTTAAAGTCAGGATAATGGTTATCCTTGTGACAGAATGAGGTGGTAGTGATTGGAAAAGGGCATAAGGGGCCCCCCACATGCTTCTGGGGCTGATAATGTTCTGTTTCTTGAACTGTGTGCTACATACATGGGTGTGTGTTTACTTTGTGACAATATGCTGTGCCACATATCATTGTACACTTTTCTGTATGTCTGCTACAAGTTATCAAGATGTTTGCTTGAAATAATACATGCTGAATCCCCACCCTCAAAGGGTGATGATTCAGATGTTGTAAGGTGGGTGGAGACCACACAGTGATTCTTTAAAAAATCTCCCCAGGTGATTCTAACGTGCAACCAACATAAAAATTACTAAAGCTTTGGTAAGACAGGACTGGATTTGAGTACTTGTTCTGTCAATTGCTGTGAATGTCGCCATAAGTAAGCAAGCCCATCTCTGAGATATGGTTTCCTCAGTGTAAAGAAGACATACTGGTGCATAACCTACACATACATTATTCGACTTAAATGAGAGAGAATAGATTATGTTCTTAGCATAATGCGTGGTATCAAGAAAAAGTATACAGCGAGTATTAATTATTATACTATATAATTTTGTTCAATATTGAGAGCAAGTATTTATAGTGTCTTATCCAGGCTTGCTTAATACTAAAGCCCACATTTTTATGTTTGTTTCTGCATTTTGTACAATCTCAAGGACTCCAGGCCAATCCTTTCAAGGGACTATGACCCTATGAGCAAAGAAAAGAGGCCCTGTTCTTTCGTCACAGGGTGTTGATTAGGTTTGATTTCATGTTCCATGGTTATTAATGATCTGGGGAATGATTGATGGTCACTGGTTGTCACTGTCTCATATTTGCTATAATTGCATGAAATATGTGCTGGGGTTGAGCACCTCTTACTCAGATGCACTAACAATAATTTCCCCAAATGTGTTTCCTTAAAAGAGATTGAATTATTTCTAAAGGTCCTGTGCATCTCCTTTTCAGTGCAGGAAAAAGTGCATCCATAAATTACTCAATTGACACAGATGGGGACCTGAATGGCAGAGCAGTTGGCTGCAAATTCTTCTTCCCAGACACGTCCTGTCTGATGGCGGGGCTGGCAGAGGCTCTGGGGGTGCCACCCTGGTCACACACGAGCATGACTGGTAGTTCCTCTCAGAGGAGGAAGTGGACAGGCCGCTAATCCATGTCGGGGCTTTTGAATTTGACAGCAATGACTAAGGCAACTTGAAATTAATTTCCCTGCTGTGATACTCTCTATTGCTTTGCCTATCACTTCATGGCTGGAAAAAAGCTGTGAAAGGATTCAGAGGAGAAAGAGCACCTGCTAATACTAACACAAAATTGGATACAAATTCTTGCTGTACCATTTACTGCTAGTGCACTGTTTTCTCTCTGACTCTCAGTTTCCTCATTTGTAAATTGGGAACATGCTTGAAGGTCATGTATGTAAAGTTCCTGGCATCTGTGTAATAAACTCCTGTCTGTGGAGTCTGATGCAACCTAAATCACTGGTGCTGCAAGCTTTTTTAGAGTTCAGTCTCTACTATTCCCAAACAACTTAGTTTTTCTAAACATCACTTACTTCCAAAATGTATCATAGTTCCTTCAGATAAGGAAATCCCCTTCAAAATGTTTTCTTTGTTGTTCTACTCAATGATAATAAAGAGAGTGAATGAATAAATTAATAGCTGAAATAGCCATAGAAGACCATTTTTAAATTTTTTTTGAGTCAATAAATCAATTATGCTGATTTTATTACAAGTCAATTTGAATTTTTAAAATGTTTAACAGTGAAATATTTACAGGTTACCTTAACAAGCACACTAAAATCAGACTAAAGATGAAATATCATGTATAAGCAAAAATTGCATCATCCAGTGCCAATAGGATATATCAAGGAAAAAGGGTAAGGCATTATGCTAAAGCTTGCATTTTCAATTGTTTGTATAAAGTTTAAACTTTGGGGGTGATTATTGGATCAAGCATTATGCTAACCATTATGTGATTATTATCTAACGTAATCTTTAAGAAGTTTCTATAAGCCATATATTATTATTCCTGCTTTACAGATGGAGAAATTAGGAAGGTCAAAAATGTTAAATAAATCCCCTAAATTCACAGTTAGTAAGGATAGAAGTTCAAGCCCAAGTCTTCCTGAAGACAAAGTCAAGGCCATTTTCACTCTATTCGACTGACCTGGAGCCTTTAGCACGATTGGTCAATATTCAGGAGGGACTAAATGAGAACAACAATTGCTGAAAAATCTTTACATTTTGACATTGTTAAGCAGGTATAATTTCCCCATGAACTGACTTCTTCAATGGGCTCAAGTCCCTAACAGTAAGTTCAGGCACTGATTTATCACCTACTATGCGTCAAGGACTGTACTTGGCACTGGGGTAAAATATTGAGGAGCAGAAGCTCAGACTCTGCTCCCCTGAAGTTTACATCCACATGTGGGGAAGAGAAAAAATAGAGATTAACTCAGAAATAGTACAAGATCATAATTTGAAACTTTGACAAATGCTGTTAAGAAAGAAAATTGGGGAGATCTGATTTAGTTTCTGTGTGTGGGTTTGAAGGGGGGTATCAAGAAATATTTCCCCCAAGGATATGAAAGGAGTGATATTGTGGCTAAAATTTGCAGTGAAAGTTAAATATAACTAGACAAGGATTTGGAAAGAAGCCATTCTAGGCAGAAGTAACAGTGTTTGCAAAGATCCTGAACGTCATGTATTTGCGATAACAAAGTCATACTAGTGTAGCTGGAAAACAGAAAGGAAGGGGAAACATGACAGATTGTATTTTCAAAGACAGTCACAGCAATATCTCCCATCCCACATGCTCTTCCATAATACATTGTTGCCTTCCCTCATTAAGAGATAGAGACTATTGCCACATATTCCTAAAATCCCAGTGGGTCCCATGATTGATCTAACCAATTAAATATGATGGATACGGCCATGGGCCATTTTAGATGTAGCTCTTAACTAGCCTGGCAGCATATGCTTCTTGTCGCTTGGAAGCCAGCTCCCATGCAGGAAGTGTGACTGCCCTGAGAATATCACGTTAGGGCCCTGAAGAATAAGACCTCATGGAGTGAAACAAAAGACAAAGTGCACTGAATTACCAGACATGCCTCCACCCATAACCAAGAAGAAACCACGGTGGAAGTTAATCCTCCAGGCCCAGCTGGCACAGTTGATACCAGATGGCTCAGAGAGAAGCCACCTATTGGACCTCTTCTTAAATTCTTGACATCAAAAGTATGAGCAAAATGAGTATTTTAAGCCACTACATTTTGGGATGATTGGTTTTGCAGCAGTAGATACCTACTATACATGTGGATATAAAGAATGACAACTCAAATGAGAAGAGGAAGAGGTTCTTTATTCAGAACTTTCTGTAGCAAGGCAGTCAGTCAACATCACTAGTGTTTGACAGACTCAAAAGCAGGCAGGGGAGTAGGAGAAGCTTATAATGGAAAAAGCTAAGAGTTCAGGTGCTCAGAGTGGAGGTTGTTGGCTTAAGAAAGTAGAAACAGGCATCCTACATGACTGGTTTATGAAGAGTGCTTGACTTCCTATGGTTGGTCTTGACTTAGAAGTAGGGGCAAAAATTAAGGAAGTGGTAAGGATTAACCAAATCCTGACCATTTGGGGCCAATTGCTGCAGAGGTTGTGGGTCAGAGTTTTTCTGCTGATATGGTTTGGCTTTGTCCCCACCCAAATCTCATCTTGAATTGTAGCTCCCATTATTCCCATGTGTTGGGGGGGGGCACCTGGTGGGAGATTAATGAATCATGGGGTGGTTTCACTCCATAGAGTTCTCCTGGTAGTAAATAAGTCTCATGAGATCTGATGGTTTTATAAGATGCTTCTTCTTTAGTTTGGCTCTCATTCTGTCTCTTGCCTGCCACCATGCAAGACATGACTTTTGCCTTCTGCCGTGATTGTGAGGCCTCCCCAGTCACATGGAACTGTGAATCCATGAAACCTCTTTTTCTTTATGAATTACTCAGTCTCAGGTATGTCTTTATCAGCAGCATGAAAATGGACTAATACAACTGCCAAATGCTGTCTGGCCGTTTTCCAATTATATATTCAGTATCTCAGGCAGCAAGGGGCAGGGTGAGGCTGCAGGGGTAGAAAAGAAGCAAATATCTCTGCCTTAAGAATTCTAGACTTCATTAAGAATATTGCTCCAGATGTACCAATTGAAGTTGACTTTGTATTTGGCTTACAGACACCTATCTGCAAAAATGGTGAAGAAGTTAAAAAGAGCACACAAAACATGGTATTCAGGAACTATGACGCCGAATACCTGAAAATGAATTAGTGAGGTGATTGGGACTGGGGAGATCCAAAAAGAAGTGGGATGTGTCTGAGCCAAGCAAGCAACATGGGGTCCAGAAGCGAAGAACAATATATGACCCAAGCAAATGTCATCAAAGAAGGGCACCAGGCCCTAGGCTTGAGCCTGTTAATGTATTCATTTGACAAATGCTAAATTGTCTATATTTTATTCAAGTAGGGAACTTTTCTAGTGCTGGAGACAGAGTGTAAAACAGAACAAACCAAGTCCCTCCTCTCATGAAGTCTGTAATTTACTGGTGAGGAGATAGATAAAAATATGTAACACATCAATAACAAGTTAACTATGAAGAAAATAAATCTTGAGTCTGGATAAAGAGTGACTGGAGGGTGGGATGGCAGCTGTGGATTAATTTAGAAAGGGTAATTCAGGAAGACCTTCCAAGGACATGGTACTAAATGGTGAGAAAAAACCATGGATGCTAAGGTCTAGGGGAAGACCCAGGGAAAGAGCACTCCAGGTAGACAAAGCAGCAGTGCAAAAGTCCTGAGGCTGAAGAATCTGGGTATATTTAAGGGTCTGAAAAGAAAGCTATTGTGTCCTGAGAATTGTGAGCCAGAAGTCAATAAATACAAAATGAGATTAGGCGAGGACCAGATTGTAGTGGGCATTATAGTCCACTGTGAAGAGTCTGGATTTTATTTAAAGACTATGGAAGGCCATTGGAGAGCTTAATGCTTGGGAATAGGATGAGATTAAGGAAAGTGATTAGATCTAACTTACACTTTTAAAAGCTCACTTTCCTGGTCTTCCAAGAATAACCACTAGAACATGCTACAGTGGTTGTAAAATTTGGAGAAGACTATAGATTATGACAAGAGAATAGACAGGACATAATCCTAGAGGTAGTGAGGTACTATAGATATTATCAAGGCAAGGGAAGATGGTTCCCTGGTTTCTAGACATAGGACATAGGTGTTACAGGAGAAATTTAAAGACCAGTGGCCGGACACTGTGGCTCACACCTGTAATCCCAGCACTTTGGGAGGCTAAGGTGGGAGGACTGTTTGAGGACAGAAGTTGGAGACTAGCCTGGAAAATGTAGTGAGACCCCCATCTCAACTAAAAAATTAAAAACAACTGAGCATGGTGGCACACGTCTATAGCCCTAGCTACTGAGGCAGCTGACACAGGAAGATCCCTTGAGCCCAGGAAATGAAGGCTGCAGTGACCTTTGACCATGCCACTGCACTCCAGCCTGGGTCTTAAAAAAAAAAAAAAAAAAAGATCCACCCAGCAAACCACAGCCTAAATTCAAAGTGACTCTCAATTATATCATTAGAAACATAACTATTATCTATTCAATAGACTATGTACCAGAAAATGAAATATGCTGCCTTGTTTAATCTTCATGACCACTTTATGAGGTTAATACTATTATCTCCATTTTACAGATGAGGAAACTGAAGCTCAGAGAGTTAAAAAGACATCTTCAAGTTTTCAGTTTGTAAATTGCTGTGCTGAGATGCAGACACAACTTCTGCAGCTAGTACTCTTAATCACTACACATATTACTTTCCCAAGCAAGGTAGACTTTGATATTTAGTCACCTGAATATCGAAAGCAGCTTCAGTAAATGTCCCTAGTTATGACTAAGGCCATGCTCTGCCCTCAAACCTGGGGAAAGGTCCACGGTGTTGGTCAGAAGATCCAGTTATAAAGGGAGGGTGAATGTGGTGGCCAGGAATTGGGCAGGTTCCAACTATCAGGCTCTTGTCTAACTTAAAAAATCATCACCAACAATACATAAAGAACCCAAATTTGGAAACGATTGAATTTCTCAGCTGCAGCCATTGCCTGTCTGTAGCCTCCGCATGTGCACATGCATACAGATACACACATATCCGCCTCTGCATATGCCCAGAGATAGGTACGGCACGTGTGCATTCTTTTCAGTTTTGCAGAAGCAGCAGATGGATAATTGCAGCCCCTAAGTGCCTAATCTGCTCTCCGGGACACGGGCAGATTTCTGAGCCAACAAACTTAATTGAACTTTCTATTCCAGCTGGAAAAGGTTACAGAGTTGCTGCGCGCACAGCACAGGCAGAATGAAAAGGTCAGCAGCTCAGTCCTCTTTGTGATGGATTGACCAAAGGCATATTGTTTTGTTTTCTTTTTATTTATTTCTCTTTTTTTTTTTTTTTATTTTTTTTTTTTTTTTCTCACAACCACTGGATTGTAAAATTTAATTAGCCACGTGGTGTTTCCCTTCCCCAGCGTTTAATAATGTTCATAGTTTGCTGGCACTGTCCATGGTCCTAAGAAAGGTTGCGTAAGCCTGTATTTGAGAGAAGACAAAGCGTTTATTTAAAGATAAGCACCTGGTCTTTTAAAATCTCCTTAAACACATGCTCAAAGACCCTTTACAGCATCTCAAACTTTAGCATGTGCAAAAAATTACTCTGAAAGCTTTTGAAAACACAGATCCCTGGGTCCATTCCCACAGATTCTGAATCAGATCAGGGGAGAGCCTGAGAATTTGCATTTTTAATAAGCTCTGAGATGATGCTGATGCTGCTGGTTCCAGCACCAGATGCTGAGCACTCCTGCTCTACAATCCTATCTCAATGGAACCTTCTGGCCTTTTGTATCATTAAGTGCATTAGTAACGGCATTGTATCCCAAAAGATGGAAGAGAAGAGAGCCTGTTCAAATAAATGTGCTAGACCACTCAGGAAAATGAGGTTCAATTCTGAGTGCTACATTTTAAGAAGCCCATTGGAAATTGGAATCTATCCATTGACACATGACACAGAGGCAATGTGGTGACATTGAAGCCAGCCTTTAGACAATGGGTAGAATTCGAACATGTTGTGTTCTGGGAGCAGGTGGAGTATGCATTGAATTCTACAAAAAAAACGAAATAACTTTTTAGTTGAAAAGGGCAGAAATTTTGAGAAACATGACTCCTGTCATCAAATACCTGCAATGCTGTTATGCAGAATAGGGATTAAGTTTCGTCACTGAAGCTTGAGGACAAAACCAGAAAGTTGGGGAAGAGGAGAATTAAATTTTCAATATAAGAAAGTAGTTTATAATAACTAAAGTAGGAATTGACTATGACATGAGGTGTTAGCTCCCTGCCATTGGTAATATCCAATCAGAGATTGGAGAACCACTTACTGGGAACTGAGGCATTACATAGAAAGTAGGACTAGACAGTTAATTTCTCCCATAGTATTCTACACACAATTAGTGTTCAATAAATGTCCAAATAATATATCTCTTGATTTGCTGGTCTTACTTCCTATAGGATTTCTCAAATGAGTCCCTCACGACCTGTTACTTGGATTCTTGCAGTAACTTTTGATATGGTTTCCTTGCTTCCGGTTTTGCCTGCCATTAAATTCATCCTTTACATAGCTGCCAGATAATCTATTTAAATTGCAAATATCACCATGTCATCCTGTGAATAAATTCATCCTCTGCTTAACACCCTTAGCTGTTTGGGTAAATTCATTTTCTGCTTAATACCCTTAACTGTTTTTCCATTGACTAAAAAAATAATTGTCACCTTTCCTCACATGACATACAGGGCCTGTGTGACTTAGACACCATTTATCTGTCAGGTCTCAATTCTTGCTACTCTTTTCCTCCAGTAAAAGAAGCTGACTTGGATTTCCTCTTATACACAGTCTGTTGCAAGTCTCTCTGCTTTTGCTTAGCATATATTGTCGACCTGGGATGTCTTTGCCTTTTTTTCTTCACACAGCTAACTCTTACCTACTTCTCAAGACCTAGTTCAGGAGATGCCTTGATATGATTTGGCTCTGTGTCCCCACTCAAACCTCATGTTGAAGTGTAGCTCCCAATGTTGGGGGAGGGAGCTGATGGGAGGTGATTGGATCATGGGGGTGGATCTCCCATTTGCAGTTCTCCTGAGAGTGAGTTCTTACAAGATCTGATGGTTTCAAAGTGTGTGGCACTTCCCCCTTCACTCTCTTTCCTGATTCATCACGTTAAGATGTGCTTGCTTTCCCTTTGCCTTCCACCATGATTGTAAGCTTCCTGAAGCCACCCAGCCATGCTTTCTGTAACAGCCTGCAGAACTGCAAGTCAATTAAATCTCTTTTCTTCATAAATTACCCAGTCTCAGGTAGTTTTTGTTTTGTTTTATTTGTTGTTGTTGTTTGTTTTGTTTTGTTTTTGAGATGGAGTCTCACTCTGTTGCCCAGGCTGGAGTACAGTGGCACGATCTTGGCTGACTGCAACCTCCACCTCCTGGGTTCAAGTGATTCTCATGCCTCAGCCTCCCGAGTAGCTGGGACTACAAGCATGTGCCACCACATCTGGCTAATTTTTGTATTATTAGTAAAGATGGGATTTCACCATTTTGGCCAGGCTAATCTCAAACTCTTTACCTCAAGTGATCCACCCACCTTGGTCTCCCAAAGTTCTGTGATTACAGGCATGAGCCACCATGCCCAGCCTCAGGTAGTTCTTTATAGCAACATGAGAACAGACTAATACATGTCTCTTAGAGGAAGCCCTTCCAAATACCTCAGCCTGGGATCAAAATGAAGAAGCATATAGCCTGTTATTCAGAGGTGAGTTAATTTGCTCTGATAATTATCATATTAAGGTGGAAGGAAAAGTTGTTCTCAACTACAGAATGAGGAAATACATTCCTACAAAAATAGAGTGGAATCTCAAGGTGTGGTTATGTTTTTTTGTTTTTATTTTTCATTGTTGTTGTTTGTTTGTTTTGTAAGTGTCACTTGCTAAAAGGGGCTGTAAATATAAATGCATATGGGGAACAAGATGAACCTGGCCAGAAGGAGACTATGAAAGTTAAAGAAGGAATGGCCATCCCAAAGTCTGCCTTTTCTGCACTCTGGTATGTTGTTACCATACAAATAGGAATGTGAGTGAGCCCAGTATTTCTAGATTTTATCTTTCAAGAGAATACAAAATCCAGGTTTTTATAGAAGGCCTCATAATTTCAAAATGTTTTTAAAGTATTTGTTTTTCAACACTGCATGATTCAGATACAATATCAGCAGGGAAGGTATGGCTCATAGATTGCTATTTTGCAACCTCTCGTTTGAAGGCTTTTCTATGCAGGTGTTTTAAGCTGCCTGTTATTCACCCAGCTGCCTCTACAGGCACAAGAACAAGTGCGAATTGGTCGTTCGTCTCTATCCCCAGGTAATGGAGTCAGGAAAAAAATAAACCCAACTAGTTTTTAAGTTCACAAGTTTCTTCTGTTCAGCTCATCTCTAACCTACAATGTTGGCAATCTCCTTCCTTTTCCCATGCCTCAGTTTCCTCAACTGTCGAGGGAATCTTAATTTCTATGCTGTGTACCCTTAAGAATGCTTTTAAAAATTAAATGATATAATTAAACTGAAATTGGTGTTATAAAAACAAAACACCTGCATACAAGACACCAAAATTCTGCATTTCCCATGGTAGAGGCACCTGTGCCCCTCACACTGTACTTCCTAATGGTAGTTCCACTGTAAGAAAAGAATGAGGCTATTTTCTGGCAATAGTGTCTTCTGTTTCTCATAAATACTTTGGTGTAAGACAGCCTGGTTCACCAGGTGAAGTTAAAGATGGATAGGTATTTGGTATCCCAATCCAGAGATCAACTGAAAGGACACATGTGCCTTTCCTCCCCACGCTGATGAGTGAACCCTGTTTTAATATGTCACAAGTCCTCCTACACGGAGCTCTGCCAGACTACAGGGATTCTTGTTGATTGTTTTTGTTTTTGTTTTCTTACTTTGGAAAAATAAAGACATAGAGGAGAATCTATCAGTGTGAGCAAGTTGTTTATACTAGAGTGGCTGCAGCTGACAGTTAACCCTCTACTCCATGGTTGAAATAAAAAACTTTGAGATGAAGCCTTCACAGAAGACAGGGCTGCCAGCAATTCCAACACTAATTACAATTGTGTTAAATCTACACAGCTAGTTGGTTAAAAAGCCTAAACTCTGGAGTAACCCTTAGTCAATGATTAACTCTTATCTTCTTGATACTAACTTGTGTTTGATAGATTACCAAAACAAACAAACAAAAAGGCTGCAAGTCTTCATTTCCCACTATATTTATGCCCTTGTAATGTGACTTTGTAGTTCCTCTCATCAACAGGAAGGGTCTGTTTCTCCACCCCCTTGAATCTGGACTTACCAATAGAATGTGGTAGAAGTGACAATGTACCAGTTCCAAGCCTAGGGCTCAGGAGAACTTGAGGTGGATAGTGGCTGCTCTCCTGCCACTCCTTCCCCTCCTCCTCCTTTTCCTTCTCTTTTTCCTCTCTCTCTGCACACATGTGCACTGAATCCTGCTACTGCCATAAGGACAAGCCTAGGCTCACCTGCTAGATGATGAAAGCTGTGAGACAGTCACCTTCATCACCCAGCTGACAGCCAGACAATGACAGACATGTGAGGGGGGTCATCCTAGACCTGCCAGTTCCCAGTTGGTCTGCCATCTTAACTGAAGAGGCATGAGTGAGCACAGCCAAGATTAGTAGAGCCTTGCTCAGATCAGCAGAGCCACCCAAATGGGAAGACTTATGAGAGATAATAAATGAATATTGATTAAGCTATTGAGGTCTGGAGGTGGTTTTACATGCAGCAATATGTAACTAATGCAGACCCTAAGTAAGTTAGAGATTTTCCTGAGTCTTGATTCCTTCATTCTTCATCTGAAAAATGGGAATAATACTAACACCACAGAGAACTGTAGTAAGTATTCCATTAATGGTTATTCTCACTAAAGGGATTCTATTTGAAAAAATTTTATTGAAGTTGCATGTTTAAAAGCATTGCACCTTCAGAATGCCCTCCTCCAAAAACTATACTCCCCCATACTACACACACAAGACCAAATTAGTGAAGCTTCACTCTAAATTCAAAGTTTCACCAAGTATAGGTATAACTATATTTAAGTTAATCCTAACACCATCAGCAACTGACAAATAAGAATTAGAATTCACATTTCCTTGAAATAAAATGAGACAAAATAAAACATAACACTGTTCCTGCACAGAGCTAGGATTGGAGTTTTAAGCTCTACACTGTACCCAGTTTGGTAATTAGTGACTTGAGAGGCTAAATCTTTTCAATCTCTGGAATAGAAAAAAGCTCTGGCAAAAATAAGGCCTTGTACTGGGCTCTAATATAGTTTGGAAATTTCCAGAAAGACTTGAAGATGCAACCATTTCTACCATATTTTCTGTCCAAAAGCTCTCTCCTCCTTCTCTGCCTCTCCCTCATGAGCCTGATTCTAATCTCTCAAATGATTGTGATCTCCAATGAAGCCAACTTTTTGTATAGCAGGTCACACCATTTCTCCTCCAGAGCTAATGACCTACCCAGTGACCTACTGATAGCACTTTCCTGTTTCAGTCATATATGTTGCCATTTCCTCTTCCAGGTCTTTGTTAGTCATAGCTAGCCAATGACAGTGTTTGTTTCTCTTGAACTCAGAATTGACCTCAGAATCCTTCAAAATAGAAGCAGCAGCAGCAACAATGTAACAACAACAAACAAATGCTTATATAGCACTCACTCCTTGTGAGACACCTGGGGCTTTTAATAGATTAATTCAGTTAATAATCACAACAATCTTATGAGGTAAGTATTCATATTATTCTTATTTTGCAAATAGGAAAACTTAAGCACAACAAGATTGAGTAAGTTGCTTAAGGCCATACCTGGTAAATAAACTAGAAAACTGGAATGAATCTTAGGCAATCTAGATGCAGAATCTGTGCTTTTAATCACTATGCTATTCTAAGAAGACATCCCAGAAAACTGACTTATCAACCATTGGAGTTTACAGAAGTGATTAATGTAACGAAACCTCTTTGCTTTCATGATTATAGAACACTTTTCCTAAAAGTGTATTTTTGGAGAACACTTCATTTATCTCCCCATTTTTACAGATAGAGGGACTGAAGTCTAGAAGAATAAAATGGTTTGTCTAGGATCAACATATTTTGAAACTATGGCTAGTTGGAAAAAGAGTCATTCTGGTGACTTGTGAATCTTCATGCTATTGGCTATTAATCTCATAATAGCTATCATTTATTGAGTGTTCATTGTGAGCCAGATATTGTGCTAAATGCTTTACATGCACTTTCTCATTTAATTCATAGAAAACTCTAGGATGAGAAAATGAGCTCAGAGAGGTAAAGGAATGGCCCAAGGTCACATAGCTAGTAATAAGAGGAATATAGGTTGTGGTCTTGTTCTGGCTAACTCCAGATCTCCTGGGTTTAGCTATTTTGTGACATTGGATGATAAGGTTATCTGATGAATATCATGCTACTACTTTGGATTGAGAAAACACCAGATATTTGTTGTTACTTTATAAATTCTTTTATCATTGTTCATACCCTGAAAAGTCTAAGGTTTCACCCCACTGATCTTCACAGAATGGAATAGAATACCATTTTGAACCATGGAGAACTAGATGTCATGTGCAGGAAACATTTGTAGAAATGTATCAATTCCATATCTCAAAAACAATTGCAGAGGATTGGGGAAGGAGAATTTCCAGGCAATCTAGAACTATGGAAATAGATTCCAAGGACAAATAAAATCCTTTTGAATTCACAGGCACAAATCCAATAGGCAGAAATGTTCCTGGGAAATTAAACTCCATGAAGTCAAGAATCTTGTTCTTAGTTCTGTTTTCTGCCCTCCTGTCAGACCACTAGCACACTGTAGTTGCTAACAAAATTCAGAACTTAGAGGGCCTTAATCGTATCAAAGCCAACACCCTTATTCTACAGGTATAGGAATAAGTCCTAGAAAGAGGAAGTGACTTTCTGAACAAAAATCTCTATATTCCATGCTCAACGCACAGCCACTGGAATTGAAAGTGAGATAAAAGAGGAAACAAGGAGGAACTATTTCCAATCATAATACTTGGGTTAGGTGTGATATAGGGGGCATTGGAGGACATCTTACCTAGCTCTTCAACTGGTGCTTAATCCCTTGTCGTATTTTCAGCCAAAAAGTTATCCAAAGTCGGCCGGGCGCAGTGACTCACGCCTGTAATCCCAGCACTTTGTGAGGCCGAGGCGGGCAGATCACGAAGTCAGGAGATTGAGACCATCCTGGCTAACAAAGTGAAACCCCATCTCTACTAAAAATACACAAAATTAGCCAGGCGTGGTGACAGGCGCTTGTGGTCCCAGCTACTCAGGAGGCTGAGGCAGGAGAATGGCATGAACTCGGGAGGCGAAGCTTGCTCCAGTGAGCCAAGATCGTGCCATTGCGATCTTGGGCCACTCCAGCCTGGGCGACAGAGCCAGACTCTGTCTCAAAAAAAAAAAAAAAAAAAAAAAAACTGTTATCCAAACTCTAGCTAAACTCTAGGAATTGTGGGATGATTCCAGGTAAACTTAGGTAAAAGTAAACAGTGAATAGCAGAACCTCTCAAACCTCTCAAAAGCATTGGTTTTTTTCCTCAACTTACGACTTTCAATTTTATTTTGTGAAGCAATTAAAATATATTCTCTATTATAGTAGGCTGAAGTGATTTAAAAATATATCCTGTAAAAAGTCTATTTCTTTAGTTTGAGTTCTTCCACATGGATGGTTCAGTGTTTCCCACCCAATATTCTTCTCCTAGCCAGAGACCATTATTCTTAATGGAAGAAAAACTTACAAGGGAGAAGTTCATTCCAGATTCCACAGACCATCAAGTCCTTGGCTTCTACCACAAGCCTGCTAATTTCAGAGCTAAGAATTGCTCAGGAGGCATTGAGCCATGACCACCTAGTGTCTTTAGAATCACAAGACCATAGCCAGTTATTGTTGGAATGGACCTTGGAGATAATTTGGTTTGGGCATCTCATTTTGCAGATGGGGAGCCAGAAGGGTTAAGTGAGTTGCCCAAGGTCACACGGCTGGTTAATGGCAGAGTTGGACCAAGATCTCAGCTCTCCAGACTCCTGGTCACATTGTCTGTCCACTCCCTCATGCTGCCTCCTCAGGCTGCTCAGCTGTCACTAAAGCAGCTGTAGCATTTGCTGCTCCATAACCAGCTCCTGGAAACAGAAAGCGAAGCCTTTCTTTCTTGTCTCTCATAGCTCTAATTTTTCCATTCTCTTCCATCTAGTGCATGGGGTTCTTTCTGGTCTGATTGCATCTGTGAAACCAAGGATAACTTTTGATTATTCCTTTGTAACAGTTGCTTATACCTAGCTGGGTTTATTGTATAATGCAGTAGGCAGATCTGTCCTATTTAAGAACAGTTTTAACAAAAGATAATACTATGACTTTCACATAAATATGAAATGAACACATGTCAAATATTTTATTTAACTCATGAATTAATGAGGGAGCCAATACGATGTTGCAAACCACTACAAGGAAAATTTAAGGAACACACATAGGCAACCAGGAGGCTGACATAGATTTACAAATAGGTGCAAAATCGATCAATATCCAGAGAGCAGTAATCAATCATATCTTCCACTGGACACATTTGCATTCCTAGAGAATCATCATTTGCATTAATATTAGTTTTCCTTGACTTATGAAGTGGTAAGATAGCTCAAAGACAATGAAATATAACCCAACATAAAGACAATATCTATAACCCAAAAGAGTAGACTAGGCAGAACCTCCAGTAACCCTTTTGCCCTTTTTAAAGTCTTTCACAATTTTTCTGACAGTCCCAAGTGATGTGATGATAAATTTTCCCTTGATTACGATATCTCTGAACCTCTCCAAGTAGAAAGTAAAGTGGGCCACTGTCATTCTTACATGCTCTCTCCCTGTGCCTCATTCGCTCAGTCCTCTGGAAGCACATCACAGGGCCAGATCTCGTGAGTCTTCCACAGTTTTTCTCTCAGTCAGCTGTCAAGATGGTAAAGGGTCTGAACTGGATTTAAGCCTTCCTTTCAGCTTTCTATGGCTGTATAACCTTGGAGAAGTCACTTGACCTCTTTGAGTCTCAAATTCCTTTTCTGTGAAATGGTTATTATGGTTTCAGCTTCACATGATTCTAATGGAGTTATGAAATTAGACCATGTTTTCTTAAGCTAGTTTTTCATGGATATATGCTAGATATGTCCTTGAAATATATAAATAACATATATGTTAGTTATAGATAATGTAAATAATTTGTTATTTATTAAAATGAAAGTTTATTAAGAGTATAAGAGCATATGTGAATATTTATTAAAAAGAGAACACGTTACCAGCAGCACAGTAACTAGCATAAGTAAAACAAGAAGGCAATGAAAAGTATTGAAAAGCTTTGTAGGGTTCTTTCCTTTGCTCACAAACAGGAAGTGCATCCAAGTCTCAGAGGCAGAAAGTAGGACATGTATTTTCTCATTTTCTCTCCAAAGTCACTTGGTTTTTCATGTCTGTCTCTTTCTGCTTGTTTGCTTCATTCTTCTCTTCATGAGCCCATATTCCTTGGCCAACTCTTTCACTTGTGCCACATTCACCATGGACTTAGCACAGATGGCAGTCTGAGTTGCTCAGTGGACAAGAGCCTGCTGATCTTTATCTCACTGACTCATTTGTATTCCAGTTCCAAATTTCCAGGAGAGAGAATTGGAATAGCATAGCCCACCCTTCGGGTTGGTTTCCTCATTGTGTACCTATCAGGTCTAATCAGCTTTGACCGTAGGCTGCCAGGTCATATAGTACTGGCTAGGCAGAGAAGACCACTTCTGTGGGAGAGGAGAACGTTTCGGGTATCCAAGTAAGATAAACTACCATATATTTTCATATGCCAACTTAGAACATTTGAGATTCTTCAAATCACCATAAAGGAAATGGTTTTCAGGTGGAGAACAAGGCGGGGGGCAGTCCCCACAAGATAAGCAAATTCTCATTGTAATTTGTTAAAGCTCCAATTATTTACAGCATGTCTATTTTAGAGCTCAGGGGGATTTCTCTAGACAAATGATTATGTTCTTCCATCCAGGAAACATAATTTACATGTGCTGTTGCCAACAACTGTGTAGCTGAGATGCTCTACCCAGCCACTGCCTTGGGGCATTTGGGGTAATTTTTAAACATTTATTTATTTTTTATTATACTTTAAGTTTTATGGTACATGTGCACAACATGCAGGTTTGTTACCTATGTATACATGTGCCATGTTGGTGTGCTGCACCCATTAACTCGTCATTTACATTAGGTAGATCTCCTAATGCTATGGTTTAGGGTAATTTTTTATAATTCAGGATTTGATTGTGTCTAGACTACACCCTCTGACATCACTGTAAACCACTGAGAAATCTCGATTTAATATCATTTGACTGGAGGGTGGATACCAAAGAGATTTGTGATGTAAATATCTAGGGGCATCACGATTAACTCCATCCATTCAATGGCATGGAAAGAAATGTGCATAACTCTCCTCCCAGAGAATATGCACTGGAGAAAAGCATTCTGTGTGAACTCATTAGAGTGCTTTTATTTAGCTTATACAAAGGTAACTTGAAGATTGGTGCTGTATGCTGATTTTAAAAGGGTCAGTGGCAGTTTAAAAATAATTTAGGAGGCTGGGCTTGGTGGCTCACGCCTGTAATCCCAGCACTTTGGGAGGCTGAGGTGGGTGGATCACGAGGTCAGGAGATGGAGACCATCCTAGCTAACATGGTGAAACCCCGTCTCTACTGAAAAAAAAAAGTACAAAAAAAAAAAATTAGCCAGGCGTGGTGGTGGGCGCCTGTAGTCCCAGCTAGTCAGGAGGCTGAGGCAGGAGAGTGGCGTGAACCCAGGAGGCGGAGCTTACAGTGAGCAGAGATTGCCACTGCTCTCCAGCCTGGGCGACAGAGTGAGACTCCGTCTCAAGATAATAGTAATAGTAATAATAATAATAATAATAATAATGTAGAAGATAATTTAATATTCAGACTTTTCAAAAAATGATTGCACGGGATAGTAGATTAAATATGGCAAAAATCTTGTTGGGGGAGGCCTTCTGTTTGGAGTGGTGGGGAAAGCACTGAGCTGGTTAGCAGAAAGCCTGTGCTCAAATCTTGGCTCTGACACTTCCCAGACTCAGGGACTTGAGAAAGTCACTTCTCTAAGTTTGAGTTCTATTACATACAAAATGAAGATTATTGTGGATTATTGGATTATTGTGGATTATGGTGGGAATCAAAGCCAATAGGTCAACAGGTGTGAAAGAACAAACAGCCAAGTTCTATAAAAACATAAAAGTTTTAGATTCATTATCTAATTGTACTGTTGGGACAAGTGAAGACCTAGGAAAGTCAAATGACTTGAAAAATGTCACATAACTCATCTCTTGGCTCTCAAGTCGAAGCCAACAAAGTGCTACCTTTGTGACCCTCAAGACCTGCCAACTACCTGATCCCATTTATGGTAGCACAGAGTAGTGCCTAAGGGGCTTGAAATCAGACCTTGACTTGGGTGTTACTATTCACTAGTTGAGTTAATAGTAGGCCAGTTGGTTTTTATGAACATCTATTTTCTTATCTGAAAAATAGGCACAATAATATAGAAAACTCACACAGTTTTTTCCTCATTCTCTAATCATTCCCTGTACTTTGCTGAATCTAAACTTGGTCCAGGTTATCTCTCAACTTGGAATCCTTTTCCAATGTTTTTGCCTATGAAAACCTTATTTTCCCCCAACTCATAGAGTCATCTATTATTCATATGTAAATAGCTAAGTACAGTGTTTCAAATAGAGTTAATGCTCAATAAATGTTAATTATTATGATGGAAGAGAAAGAAGAAAGAGAAGTTTTGGGGAGAGAAAAAAAGGAACTTTTTAAAATAACTTTAAGTTAACATCTTTTCTTCTGGGAAGCAAGAGGAAAGTAAGGTTGCCAGATCTTTCAAAGCTGAGACTTCTGATGTAGAGAGAGCATTAAGGATTATATGGCATCTTGTGTCCTTGAGCCTAAGTCAGCCCAGAAGCAAGGATAGAAGAGGTCAGGACATGGGCTGGTTTTCCTAAAAATTATTCAACTTCCTAAGAGTTATGTTAAAACTCTTTCACCTGCATTTTTCACCTGCCAAAATGATTTGACTTTGATCACTGCAAAATCATCCATGTCACAGGCCTCCTCTTCTCTTTCCAAATCAACAAACTCCATGATACAAACACAATAGATTTCTCCCATTCTCTAATCCTCTCCTGTACTTTGGTGGATCTAAATTTTGTCCAGATTATTTCCCAGCCTGGAACACTTTCCCAATACTTTTGCCTATAAAAATCTTATGTTTCCCCTACGGCTAAATTTGCATGTCATTGTTTCATTAAAATCCACCCTAACCAAGACAAATGAATCCTTATCTTGTATTATCGTCCATCACATTCCTTTATTTAGAATGTCTTTGTGCATGCTTATCTTTCCCTATAATGCTATAAGGTCCTTAAGGACAAAAGCAACATATACCTCATCTCTGTTTTACTTGAAATGCACAGTATGAGGTTTTGCACATAATAGATGTTAAATTTGAATTAAATTGAATTAAAATTTATTTTTGAGTGTTTCGAAGAAATGTGAGTTGTAGAGAAGTTACACATGTATGATTTAGTCTCTGCCCGGACTTCAGATGATACCACCTGAGAAAAACAAAGCTCTAAACTAATTGCTCAAGAGTGAGTATTTTTTCTAGTAATTAAGTTGGCTATTACTTATTGAGAACTTATCAAGCACTAGTTGCTCTTCTAAGTTACATGTCTGCCATCTCTTGGTTAGCTCTTAAAACAATTCGGTGAGGTCGTTTCTAGTACTACCTCATGTTATACACTAATAAACTGAGACCTGAATAGGTTGTATAACTTGCCTAGAGTCCCATGAATGATATATGATAGATTTTGGATTTGTTTCCAGATTTCACATTTTTAATCATTATTGATACTTATTTGGAGCCATATCAGCCATCATCCCACCTCAAATGTCTTAGGAGGATTCAGAACCAAGGACAGACAGCACAGATCACATACTTGCCTTTCTTCTAGTTGGAATGTAGCCTTCCCTGGCTTGCTTTCTAATCTCTGTGTCCCATAATCCCTAGTGAATCAGCCAAAAACTGCATGAACCAGCCTGAGGGAAGCTTAATCAGGAGTGCCAGGGGTAGAACAATATGAATGGTGATGCTACGTTGAAATTTCCCTGCTACTTTGTCCTGACAGTAGAGCATTAAGAAGGGCTGCAGAGACAGTAAAACAGTTCCCACTGCCCGTTTTCTCCCTCTCTGTAATGTAGCCAGAGACTTAAATACGATTGAGTTAATCTTTGAAGAAAACAGAAAATACTGTAACAATAAAGGCTGCAACATGGTTACAAATGAGAGCTACTGCTCCCTTCTGCATTCTAAATTCCGAGGATAATTCTGCAGAGCTTCATTACCAGAGTATAATTGTGTTATAGAACTCTAAATCACCCTGCTACACTTAACTGGCAATAACATTAAGATAGCGCAGATATTCATTTTAATTAAAACATAGCCTCAAACTATTTCCCTGCTATAAGAGGCAAAACTTTCTTTCTTTTTTCCCCTATACAGAAACTTTCATTTGTTAGCACATCTATGACCAGCAGTAGATAGGAGATTTAAACACAATTAGGAAATCCCACCTTATAAGCCAGAAGCAGTTAATGCTTTGCTGAGGAAGATAAATAACAGGAAAGCTGGATTGGGTTTTAATTTTTTCTGATGTGTGAGACACTGGCAGTAGTTGTTTCAGAAAGAATGGGATTCCTAGATAATCAATTCAAGAGCCATTCAAAAAATTAAAAAAATAAATTATAGTAGTCCCACTATATTTTTAGAAAAATACCTCAGTAGTCCAGCAATCTTCAAGAGTTCCTAATTGCCTGAAGCACAGACATTCATCTATTTAGCAAACACTGTATTTATTTAACCTATATTTTGTGCTGCATGCTGACAATGCATATGTAAGTAGAACTTGGTTTTTCCCCTCTATAAATGTATAGCAATCCAGTGGCAGGGATGGGAGATTGACATATGAATAAGAAATTGCATTACAAAATGTTTTCTATGGAACATGTGGCCCAATATTCCTGTATTCCTTCAGAGATGGAAAATTTGATGTGGATTTGGGAGTGCATGCAAGAGATTTCCATACAGACAGCTGAATGACAAAAGTAGAGGAATGACGTGCAAAAGCGAAGTTGTGTGAAATAGTATAGGCTATTCAGGAGATTCTAGGCAGTTCACTATGGTTAGACTGTAGTATATAAAGAGTTAAAGGAAAATGGTGCTGGTGAAGTCCAAGATGTGGAGAATCTTAAGTTCATTGGGAAGTAGTTTAGGTTTTAATCAACAAGTGATGAGGAGTTGAGGAAGAGTTGAGGGCAGATTGGCATTGATCAAAACATGACTGTGGAAGCTTTAGCACATGAAGACCAGATTCTGTAGCTTCACATTGAAGGCTTCAAATTCTCTTTCCATTCGCATAATAATATTAGTTAAATAACAATGACAGTTGGATCAGCAATACTGATTAGCACTGCTAAATGCATGCTATATGTTGGATGCTTTGCCTGTGATATCTTATTTCATCCTTAGATGTTTAAAGATTAACAGTCTTTATTTTATACATAAGGAAACTCAGGCACAGACCGATCAAATATGTTGCCCACCAAGACCACACAGATGGAATTGGGATTCAAATGTAGTCCGGATTCCAAATTCCCTGCTCAGAATCACAATCACTCTGCAAAATTTGCAGTGTCAATTAATTAAAAGCAGCTAATTATAAATAGATGTAAAGCATCCTGCCTATCCATCTCCTCATACAAAAGACGATTCTGTGTATTGTTTTTTAAATATGAACAAGGTCATTTGTCATTAATCTTGCCCATGCCCCTGAAACTTCTAAATCTGCTCCCTGCCTCCTCTATGCGTGTCTGAATCTAACTCACACTTCAAGACTAGGGTGAAAGCTTACCTGTTCCAGGATGCTCACCATGAGCATTGGCTGCAATTGATATCTTCTACTGCATTGACTATTTCTATTACAGAGGTGTTTGGGTTAGAGAGATGTATAAAGCAGATGAGGTCCCTTTTCTAGTGGAGCTTAATTTCTAGGTTAAATACTTAGTGAGTGTCAGAGATGGGATGAAAGCCAGGCAGCCTTACTCTACAGCTGGACTGTCAATGTGATAGCTACTGGCTCCATCTGACTATTGAGTACTTGGCTAATGGCTAGTCCAAATGGATATGTGCCTTAAGTGTAAAATCACACAAGATTCTGAAGGCTTAGTATAAAAAAAAGATGTAAATATCTTATTGATTTTCTGTGTACATTGATTGCATGTTGAAATAATAATATTTTGTACTTACAGAGTTTCAAAAAATTTATATTATTAAAATGAATTTTTATCTTTTTCTTTTTACCTTTAAAAAATACAGTTACTGGAAAATTTTAAGTTGCATATAACTTGCATTACATTTCTATTAGATAGCACTGGTCTATATTTTGTACTCCTAACGATTATATTACTCTCTAATAAAGGGAAAAATATAAAAAGAAAATTGAAGAGAGTGATGGACATTCTGGTATTAATAATACAGTGATATAATAGGACATGTGAATAAGTGGGTGGAGGTGGACCTGGCATTACATATGATGGGCTGGAAGTTCTGCCTGAGAATGTGATATTTGAACAGAAACCTGGAAAACAGCCATGCAAGATGCAAGCCAGGCATGCAGTGCAAGATAGGGGAAGAACTTATTGCTTTTAACACTGATTTGACAGTTAATATCTACTTTTAAATATTTTTGTTTATAACGTTTTTTAACTTGTAGAGGGCACTGAGTATAGCAGGAAGCATATGGCTTTAAAAATTACTCTGATTTTTTATTTAAACTTCACACTTAGACATTCACTTAATATCTGTTGACTTTATTTGCATCTGTAAAATAGAAAAAATCCTCTCTAATTTATCACATTTATGTGAAATTTAGTATGCAGAACATCTACCATAATGCAAGCATTTAAATAATACTTTTCCTTCTTTGCTTTTCCAATTTGATTCTGAACTTGCACAGAACATGAAACATCAACGTTCTGTATTTTACCAGCTGTCGTGGACACTAGCATAAAGACTTGCACATGGTAGATTTGCAATAAAAGAGTTGAGTCAACATTCTTTGTTGAGTACATGTATTTACAATGCCAGAAGATTCTGGAATATATTTGAGCCTGTCCTCATAAATTTGACATTGTCTTTAAGAAGTCTTTGCTCTTGGAATCAACCCAAATGTCCATCAGTGACAGACTGGATTAAGAAAATGTGGCACATATACACCATGGAATACTATGCAGCCATAAAAAAGGATGAGTTCGTGTCCTTTGTAGGGACCTGGATGCAGCTGGAAACCATCATTCTCAGCAAACTATCGCAAGAACAGAAAACCAAACACCACATGTTCTCACTCATAGGTGGGAACTGAACAATGAGATCACCTGGACTCGGGAAGGGGAACATCACACACCGGGGCCTATCATGGGGATGGGGGAGAGGGGAGGGATTGCATTGGGAGTTATACCTGATGTAAATGATGAGTTGATGGGTGCTGACGAGTTGATAGGTGCAGCACACCAACATGGCACAAGTATACATATGTAACAAACCTGCACATTATGCACATGTACCCTAGAACTTAAAGTATAATAAAAAAAAAAAAAGAAGTCTTTGCTACCAGATTCTTTCCACTTATTTAATTACAATTTGAAGTGCTTTTCCAATCATCCCCTTTAGATACATTTGTAAAGTTTTCAATAGTTGACAAAGTGCTTCTACATTTATTTGATCTTCACCATTGCACCTCAAAGTAAGAAGAGCAGGAATCATTAGAAAACAGAAACAAGAGACACAGTGACCTGTCTGCAGTTGAACAACCAATAAACGGCAGAGCTGATCCTCTAAGTCTGGGCTCAGGATATTTCTTTTACCACATTATCTTGATCCTTCTAATAAAAAGTTATTTGTTAAGATGTTACCATTTGAGATTCTTTTTTTCAATTTTTCTATAGCCTCAGCCTGAACTATGCTCATATGTTAACTTCTCTATGTCGAGGTATTTTCTTGTGGCATCTGCTTGCAGTATAGCACTCAAACATGTTTTGAGTGATTGGGCACATTTGTTCAACCCTTGGGCAGTTCAGGGACTTTTTACTCCCTCTTGATTGGTTTGCTCAATCTAAGTTCTAAAGTGCTGGTAGGGTTTGAAACTTGCAAGAAAAGTACTTGCTATCTTCCTAGAGCTTGCCTATGGATGCTCTGAGATGAAAATAGGCAAGGTTACAATGCCTTCAGGTTTCCAACTAGAGATTTCAAATACTTCTAATTTCTTCAATTTAGCTTCATTTAAATTTTACTGAGAGGTAATTGCACTGAATTAATATAGTTACAATTATGCTGAAATCAATCCATTAACATCTTGAAAATTCTTATTAATCTGGCAGCAATGTTATGGATAAAAACAGAAATACATCCTCTATTTGGAGTGTAGATTAATATAATAAGAATGCTGGAGTTAATTTCTCCAGGATATGAATTCCTTGAGACAAGAGACCGTGACTTAATTTTTTGTTTTCTGGTTTTAAAGTGCTGCTTTTAGTACATGAAGATAATATTTGCATGCCAAAGTACCTGGATCCACTTGTCCTCATTTCTCTTTCATCAAAGGGAACCTGATTTAAAGTCCAACTCACAGAAACACATTTCTGTATGTACTTGTGTGGCTTTTAACGTCTCTCAATTTTCTCTTTCATAAATATACTCGAGACAAGGAATGTGTCACCTCCTTTTTTTCAACTTTATACCTAGCACAGTTCTTAGAATTCAGTAAATATGCTCCATAAACTGCTGATGATTGTGATGGGAACCGCAACAATGACAGCAATGATTATACTGTCCACCAGTAATCGTGTTTGTCCTTTTAATATATTAGGTGGCTTAAAGTAGTGTGTGTGGCATGAAACTTAGAATTAACTCAAAATGTGTTCTGAGCAAAGTACAGTCTAAACATTGATTTTTCTGGACATCAAATATGCCATTTATCTACTTCTATCTCTTATCATTATTCTCCATCAACATTTACTCACTCAATGATTATTTATAAAATATCAACTGTCCGTCTATTGGGACGTCTTAGTGACAAAAACAAACATAAACCCTGCAGTCATGGAGCTTACAACTTAATGAGAGGGAAAACATGAAGGAGATAAACACATGTTTAATTTATGATTATAACTTGTAAGTACTATGATGAAAATGAACAAAGATTAGTGAAGAGGATTAACAAAAGAGTTCACCTTTGCCAGATAGACACCCTACAATTTATTCTGGGGCCCAGTCCTTTCTCTGTGGTCTTGAAGTGAGAGGAAATGCACAAGATACTGTGAGATAAGTCAGTGGAGGCCAGATTATGTAGGGTGGAAGGTAGAGAGCTTTATTTTAAGTATGAAGAGAGGCCACTGGAGCATTTAAAGTAGAAGACTGACTTGGTATGCTTATGTATCTAAAGTATTCCTCTGACCATTCTATGAGGAAGGGATTAGGTAAAGATCAGAGTAGGAGAGTCAATTGCAGTGTTCCAAGAGAGAGATGATGGAGGCCTGGGATAGCATGAAGGAAAGACCTGAAATCATTTTATAAGTAGAAATGACAGAAAACTTGATAAGTATTTGAGTGTTGAGGAGAAAGAGTTAAGCATAACTTTAAAGTTCTGGATTTCAGCAACTGGATAATAGTAGTGATATTTAATGAGATGGAAAGACAGAGAAAGAACAAGATTATTCAGTTTTGGGACATGAAAAAGACACATCAGGTAGAAGGATATATAAATCTGGAGCAAATTCAAGGAGCAATTTGTGCTGTAGTTTTGTGTTTAGGAGTTATTAGCATACAGATGGTGTTTAAAGAAATTAAAATGGATAGCTTTTTCTTTTTCTTTATTTGAGATGGAGTTTCACTCTTGTTGCCCAGGCTGGAATGCAATGGTGCGATCTCCACTCACCGTAACCTCCACCTCCCAGATTCAAGTGATTCTCCTGCCTCAGCCTCCTGAGTAGCTGGGACTACAGGCGCCTACCACCATGCTCCGCTAATTTTTGAATTTTTAGTAGAGACGAAGTTTTGCTATATTGGCCAGGCTGGTCTCGAACTCCTGATCTCGTGATCCACCTGCCTCAGCCTCCCAAAGTGCTGGGATTACAGGCATGAGCCACTGCGCCTGGCCTTTGGATAGCTTTTGCAAAGGGAGGTGTATGGAGAAGGAAGGCGGATGGACCCTGGGAAGTTCCAGCATTTACACATCAGATAGAAGGAACAAACCATACAAAGAAAATCAAGAAAGAACATCCAGAAAGAGAAAATGTATTATTTTGAGAACAAAGTGAACAACTTTGATTAAAGCTGCTAAGACATTGAATAAGATGTGAACAGAAAAAAATGACCATTAGATTTGACACAAATGAGGTTATTAGCATTGACCCTGACAAGAGCAGGTTTGGTGGACTGTTGGGGAAAAGCCAGATTGGAGTGGATTGAGGAATGCTTGGGAGCTCAAGGAGAGTTGACATGAGTGGAAACATTTTCATGAAGTTGGCTGTAATGGTAGGATATGAAGTAAGGTGGTAACTAGTGAGAGATGCAGAACTCAGGAAGAAAGTAAACTGAGAGAGGAAATGGCAGAGTGTGTTTGTATGGGGAGAGAAGAGGTCTCAAGGAAGGAGAGGCTGATAATATAGGAGCGAGGTGGGTAAGGGACAGAAAGAAGTGAGGAAGTGAGAGGACGTTGAATCAGAGACCTTTGTGGAGGGATGTACCTCTGATGTGAAAAAAGAAAAGCCTTCCTTGGTTGTAGCAGGAGGCAAGGAGAAAGTACAAATGCAGGTTTAAATATTTCGTGGAGGTTGTGTACTTTATTAATGAAATATTGATGAAGTTGAGAAAGAGTGAATGGTGACCATATCTCAAAGATTAGAAGGCTGAATGTAGTGATCTCCATGTCTTCAGAAGCAAGATGACCAGAGAAATGTAGAAGGGTTCTGGTCCAGGATTTGTAGCACCTTTGAGGTTTGAGGACTGTGATTTATTCTAGAATTTGTCAGATGCCTGTGCACAGGCACTGAAGAGGTATTTATTATGAATTCTATCTAGATGTGAGGTAATACAAAGGAGTGAGGAACACCAGCATTGAGGACTTTTATGATATTTTGGGTATTACGATGACCTGCAGAATCCAAGTGGGATGAGAAAAGAACAAAGGGGGAGGTATTGATGGAAAGTTAAAGTGGTGGTGTCAATGAACTGAGAACCATGGAAACTGGATGTTTGCAAGGGAGGCTGTGAAGATAGTGTGGCTTTAAGTGATGTGGATCTAAAGCATGGCCATGGGAGTAAGTGACTGAGGCGGAATGGAAGAAAAGCTCATGTGAAGTAAGGAGGTCAAGAAACAGATCATTGTGAATGCTGGATGAGCTGGTCATGTGGCTTTTTGACATTTCCAAGAATGAGTATAGATAAGGGCATAGACAGATAGACTGTGACCCAAGAAGTAAACTGAAGAATGATGAGAATGTTGGTGGACAACAATAAGAAAACAGAAAGCAGTTTGTGTATCTTAAAGAACACAAACTGTTGCAAAAGGCAGAGAAGGAGCAATACATGGAAGAAATCCAGCTGCTCCAACTACTGGTCTGGGAGTATGTAACATAGGAGAGAAAAACTGCCCTCCTCAAAGGGTTGTAAGAGACACAACACCTTCAGGACAGACACATTTCAGGTAAGGCAAGGGGGTGAAAGCAGTATGCTTCAAAATGAAATAATAGATATATTACCACAAGTAAATGGTAAATGCATGCGATGATAGATACACTAAATACCCTGATTTGATCATGATACAACATGTATATGCTTTGAAACATCAAGTTACACCCCATAAATATGCATAATTACAGTGTGTCAGTAAAACGGATAATAGATATAGAGGAGATTGTGAGGCATAGATAAGGAGTATTAGATGGCCCTGGGAAGGAATTTGAAAGAGCAATTTCAGGGGCAAGGTGATTAAATCAGCTTGAGACACATAAAGAACTCAAGGAGAGTGACTGGCACAAAATAAATACGCTGTACGAGTTCAGTTACTGTTGTTCCTATCTAATGGGCATAAGATCTGGAGGTAAGGGATTACTAGATAGGACTGGAATGCTTGTAGTCATGGCTAGACCATGAATGATGTGACTCCCTAAAGCATCTACTTCCAATCCACTAACTCTATTTCCCTAGATAAAAACAAATTAGAAGTTAATACCAAAATATAAAGGACTATTTGATCTTTACAAATAAAGCATGGAGAAAATTTACCATGCTGCTAATTCCCAAGAATGAAGTATTCAAAACTGAAATACTGTTGGCATTACACATTTGCATTCACATTGGCATTGCCTATCAATTTGCTGATATTTGAAGCTTATTAGGATAGTATTCATTATTCCCAATATTTGCATGTCTTTTGAATGGTTACTTCATCTCTATGAGGCTTTGTGCGTAAAATACAAATACTATATTATAAGATCATTGTGAAAGACAGCAATGCCTGAAAAAAATCATCAAAAAATACTACACTGATATAAAGGATAATTGATTAATATTGTTATACATCTCCCTCATTTCCAGAGTATTGCCTCAAGAGAAAGCCTGCCTTTTTAACGTTATCTGTAGATAAATTATCCCTATCTGTATTTCCAGCAGCAGTTGGCAGTAAGCTAAATGTCAGTGCTTTTCCGCTTCTACTCTTATGTGAGGTGGGACAGTCACTATGTATGCTGTGTGATAGATACATCTGAGGAATGCTCCAATTCAAAATCCCTTTTCTGAGAACTAGTCCCTTTCCTACATCACTAAGAAAGGCTCCTGATGCCAATTTTGATCCCATGTGACTCCACTGTTCTGAAATGAGAATGTTGCAGATGAGTCGGTTAAAGTTTCTAGAACAAAGAGGCAGGATACCAAGGTGGCCCGCAGAAGCTATGAAGATAAATTTCAACTGGCCTTCACAAAGGAGTGTACTCACAGACTGAAAAGCCATCAGAAATTAGGGCCACTTCTCTCCCTGAGGTCACGGCTTCAGATTAGATTCAATCTCCTCTTTTATCGCAGGCTATTTTCATCTCCTTGGCTTCTAAACGACCCAAGCACAGCCACCCAGCTCCAACTCCACAAGACTGTCCATTTATTATCATAAGCTCATAGAAGTCAACTATTCCAAAGGCAGAAATATTGGAGATAATAAATATTGTTCTAATAAGCTTCTAAAATCAAGAAGTTAGCTGGCAATGCAAATGTTAATACAAATGTGTGCTGAGATGGCATCACCATTTCAGCTTTAAATGTTTTGTTGCATAGTGGTTATCAGCACTATCTTGTGGTGTGAAGAGTGTATAAGGCTGGATTATCCAACTGCCTAGGTGCAAATTCTGGCACCACCATGTAGTCACAATTTCACATTGTGCAGATTGGTAATGCCTTAGTATCCACATTATAAAGTGGATAAATAATAGTACCTATTTCATAGAGTGGTTATAAGAACTATATGTGTTAATCACAGCTAAAAGCACTTAATTCAGTGGCTGGCACATTTAGAGTCCTACTAAATATTGATGATCATGGTTACTTCTCAAGGACTCTGCTCATACTCTCCCCAAAGGGTTCAATGGTTCACTTAAAACTTCCCCAACACTAGAGAGTGGAGAATAGTTTGAAAGCTATGCACTTTGAGCAGAAAGGTAGGCAACAAAGTAGATTGGTAGGAAACTTCCCAAAGATTATTCAGCCAGAATTATTATTCCATGGTCCCAGATAGACAAAGGTGGGACAGCTGACCCAAGCGGGGCCTAGCAGACATTGTATTTCCCAGGAATTGTGGCTGGGAGAAAGGTGCAAGTGAATCTTACCTGAACCTGCATAGTTGCATTTGCCTGCACCAATAATTTCAAGTCTCTGAACCCCAACTATAAAATAAAGAGATTGGACTAGACTGTTCTCTGTGATCACCTGCAGCTCCGACACTCTGTAATCCCACGTCGAGTGCTCTGTTGTGCAGTGATACAATATGGAAATTGCCAGTGCGGGTAAGTGAAACCTCAACATGAACTGTGCAGATAGCTGGTGATTACACAATGGGAAATGTCGAGAAAATAACCTTATGGAGTGGAAAGTATTGGATTGTCTGGTGATGACTTACTCTCCAATATGAAGATATAACTATGCTTGGCCGCTCAAGGGTGAAAATGTGGTAATGTGTTAAAATGCTAATGAAATTGGAATCCTATAATAGATGTTTAGAACAGTTTAGGTTACCAAGACACAGGAAGTTAGAGAGCATAGCTCATAAATCCTGATGATAAGGCCAAACTCCTCAGAACATTCAAAGCCTTTTATAGTCTGATTCCAACTTGCCTTTGCAAGCTCATCTCCCCTCACACACCCTCATGGACCCTGTGTTCAATCCATAATGAGCCATTTGACATTCTCCATACACAGCAGGCTCTTCTGTGCTATATGCATACAAATTCTGTTGCTTCCACCTCCATACTTCACGTTGCTCCATCTCACTGTCATCATCTGTTCCAATTCCTCATCACTCACCTCATAGGATTACTCATAGGGTTTCTTGACTGGTCAACCCACCCCTAGTCTCAGTTCACTCTGATCCATTGTCCTTACGACCAGAGTATGTTTCTTAATCATGTATCTTCAATCATATCTGTCTTGCTTAAAATTCGTTAATGATTTTTAATTGCCTTTAACACAAAATCCAAATTATTCAATAGGGTTTGCAAGACCTTTCGTGATCATTTAACTACTGCTCTCAGCTCATCCTGCATCATTCACTTTTCTGCACAGCATGCTTCAGGCTAGCTGACAGAATTTCCCTTTCTCAGACAAAATGACTTCTCGTTTACCCGTCCCCATCTGCTGATTCCTCTGTCTGCAATCTAACTCTCTCACTACTCTTTGCCTGACTTACTTCTACAAAGGAAGGTCTCCCCTCACCACCAAGATGAGATTAAGTTTCTTAGCTGTTTGTAATCAGGTTCTTTTCCTATTGTAACACCATCATCTTTTTGCAACTAACTGTCAGATAATGCTATTTCCTTTACTTAAATGTCTTTTAGTCTCCTTTCCTGGGCAAATTTCTACTTGTTGTCAAAGCCCAGCTCCAATGTTACTACTTTGGGAAAAGTCTTTCTAATTCCACCAGGTTACTTCTCACTCCCTCTTCAGTTCTGTCATGGAAATTCCTACAGAGTCTTCTTGGTCACAATGCATTTTAATACTAAAAGTTAGAACTTTGTTCCAGAAAACATTTCACAATGTACCCCAGGCAGATATACTATTTTTGTGGTGATGCGGAGAATGATGGCAAAACTCAGGTTCTAAAATAATTTGGTACTAAAATAAATGCCAATATCTAACTCTAGACTAGGGCAGAATGGGACTAGTTACTTTACACACAGGCTCACACACACACACACACACACACACATCTCTATCTAAGATTTCAGATGATCATTCTTAGAGATGGCCATTTAGTTCTCCTAAATGCATGTGAACATTCTAACTATCATTCTTCTTGTCAAGTAGCAATAATTCTATATGTTTTACCTTGAAAGCCCTCAGTAAGATGTGGCCAAGAACATAAATGTTACTTCCCTTTCCTTCATAACGTAATGATCTTGTTGGAATATTAATCAATAACAAATTTAATAGTTGGACAACTGTTTTTAATGACCTACCACCTTGAAGGCATTGTTGCACAAGTCTTCAGATCACTCCTTGAAGGACTTGTCACCAAAAGGGCTTGTCATAAAGCAGAAGCCAAAAGCCTCATTATACTAAGGAAAGATGCATTTGGGTCTTTGTTGGTTGAGAACTCAGAAGTTTCAAGTCTAGACCTGAAAATGGAATCAACTGGACTCATCCCATCAAAGAAATTTGGAGTAATATTAAAAGGGCCACATATAATGTTAATTGTGGAGTCATGGGCCCTTGGGTGTCTGCCTAAGTTTGGTTATTTCAAAAAGAAGAATGCCTGCCTACCTAATCTTGACTGTACAGACACAACCAAGGGATTTGCCAGGTCTCTTCTTCCCATGAGTTTATTTGCCTTCAATAATTCTATCTTCCTTCAGGTGGTCTTTTCAATGAAATATTTTTAGTCTTTGAAGAACTAAACTCAACACTTTGTCTTCAATTAGTTTGCAGAGAATGAATGGAATGAATTGGATGCTGAATAATTCTTGTGTAACTCTTACTAATGCTGACATTCTTGATGTCTAAACTTTAAGCATCTGATATTTAGACTGGGATTAAGCAAAAATATATTAATTACCTATGTTACATGTTTCATCCTTTAATACACACCAAAATTCTCAAAATAACCCTAAGAATATTTTTTTAAATATCCTTGTTTTATAATGAGAAAACCAAACCTCAAGAAGTTAATGTGAACTGTAATTTTAACCATAAATTTCCTCGAGTCACAGCTTTTTCTGCTACATTATGGCGAACCACCATTTTTCTCAATATTCTACCTCTCTATGTTGTAATTGACTATCTATCTATGTATCTATGAATCTACTGATCCATCATCTCCTCATTATCTAAAGTAATTCCCTTAGATTCATCTTGGTTTCCAGATGCATACATTGACTGGAATTAAAGAACACTTTCCAACATACAGTTCTTATCTTGTCACTCTTCTGAGAAAAAGTCATTCAGAATAGCTCTGGCTCTTCAGTCATATTACAACATTTTTAACGTATTTTACACTTTTCGTAGTTCATGCATTAGCTCATGCTTTTCCCTTCATCTGGGTGCACTTTTTTTTTTTTTTTTTTTTTTTACCAATAATCACTTATTTCAATCTCTTTTGCTCCCCTAAGTCTATTCAAATGTGTCCACCTTTCTGAACTCCCTTTTCAATCTCACTCTCTACCTTCTGAAGATTTGAGGCCCCTCTTCCCCTTCTTGGAATCCCCCTAGTAGATTATTTGAAATTTTTTCTGTGACTCTTATCTCTTCCTGCCTTGAATTACATATGTGTGTGGCTACTTTTTCTGCTAAACTTTAAACTACTTAAGCACAAATCCAGCCTCTAACTTTACCATCTGTCAGATCCCTGGATTCTCTCCCCCTTTGGTCCATTATTAATGACTCAACAAATGAATTCTGCTCATTTGCAGCTCCACAAAACTGTGGCGTTCCCATGTCCCACAGCCAACCTTACAAAGCAAACTGATTAACTGGACTCCACAGGACCAGGTTTGTGGTGCAGTGTCCCTTCAATAGTCTTGCATTTAGCTCTATATGGGAGGGGGTGCCTTGCCAACCTGAAAATGAGATATCTGGGCCAGTCAATGTTAGCCAAGGGCTATGATGTTGAAAATATTATTTGGGAGAAAAACACTACCCTGTAACAGAACTAAAGCTCCTAGATTCTGAAAGGAATACCAATATTCTGTCTCTCAGAGAAAACAAGATTTATTTTTTCCCCACTACAAATTTTATTGTTTTCCAAAATCAGACCTGGCTTAGTGGCTGTTAGAACACTCTCAGATGGCACCCCCATTTCAGTCTGTTCATTAGCTCATTGATGCCTGACAGATGGCTTGCCTCTTCAACTTGTCCTTTTTTTCCTTTTCTTCCTTCCTACTTTCCTTCCTTCCTTTCTTCCTTTGTTTTTTTAATATATATTATTTTGCATTAGATATTGGGGTAATATTTGGGTGCTATTAAGGTAGTGTGAAACCAGTATTATGACCAGGAAACTTGAGAACCTTCAAATGCTGCACCAAATCCATGATCACAAAATGTCTGATAAAATATAAAGCAAAGTGACGCTACTGTTAACTCTGGCTGTACCCCAAAACCTCAACGTTGAAAACTCTAGGAAGCTAAACCCAATAATTTCTTTTATCCTAATCTTGTTAGTCTTAAAGAGTTTTAGATAAAAGCAGATTATGGGGTCCACTCTATTTCATTACTTGTAACAGCTAAAGCTAATCCTTGGATCTTACCACTAAGAGGTAAGAAAAAGGTTCGTCCAACCCACCCCTCCAATAAGTAGAAAGATGAATTAAACAGTGACTATCACCATAATAACTCATTTTTAAAAAATCACATTGGCTGGGTGTGGTGGCTTATGCCTGTAATCCCAGTACTTTGGGAGGCTGAGGCAGTCGGATCACCTGAGGTCAGGAGTTCAAGACCAGCCTGGCCAACATGGCAAAACTCCTGTCTCTACCAAAAATACAAAAATTAGCCAGATGTGGTGGCTCATGCCTATAGTTTCAGCTACTCTGCAGGCTGAGGCAGGAGAATCACTTGAACCCAGCAGGTGGAGGTTGCAATGAGCCAAGATCTTGCCACTACACTCCAGTCTGGGCGACAGAGCAAGACCCTATCTTAAAAAAAAAAAAAAAAAAATCTACTCAAAACAAAGCAAAACAAACAACAACTACAACAACAATCCCAGCACAATCAGTGAGTTTATGTAAGACCAATTGAGTTCAGGCAGGGGTGGAGGGAAATGCTTTTCCTCTTGATTGATTAGGGAAAACCCTTAAGTTCTTCTCAGAGATCAATAGGCCTGCTCCATGCCAGGCGCCATGCTAGACTCTGGAGACACAAAGATAAATAAGACCCAAAGTCTCTGTCCTGGTCTAATGGGGAAGGCAGACAAGTAAATAATTCTAAATCTGTGTGATGAGAAACAGTAGAAGCAGAGCTGATATTGAGATAGTGAGCACTGGTATGACCATACAAGTTGATAAAATACTGAAATGCTTTTATAAATACATGCATTCTGGAGCCCATCAGTAGCCTCCAGTCTCACCCACTGTCCCTGCCAACCCCACCCTCTCCCCACCTCAGACTTCAGGGTCCAGCAGAGGTCACCAGGACGCTATTCTAGATCAACAGTTGGTAACCATTCTAATGAGTCAGTGCTTGGGATGATCACTGAGTGGAGATATATACAAAGTACTATAGTATGATAGAGAAGAGAAAATCCCCTCTAGCTAGAAGAGTGTGAGTCTTACAAAATACATATAACTTGAAGAGGAGGGGGCACTGGAGCGAAGTCTTGAAGACTGAGGAGGAGTTCACCAGATGAGCTGTATTAGTCAGGGTTCTCTAGAGGGACATGACTAATAGGATAGATGTATATATGAAAAGGAGTTTATTAAGGAGTATTGACTCACACAACCACAAAGTAAAGTCACACAATAGGCCGTCTGCAGGCTGAGGAGCAAGGAAGCCAGTCCAAGTCCCAAAACCTCAAAAGTAGGGAAGCTGACAGTGCAGCCTTCAGTCTGAGGCTGAATCTGAGGGCAAAGGCCCTAGAGCCCCTGGCAAACCACTGGTGTAAATCCAAGAGTCTAAAAGCTGAAGAACTTGGAGTCCAAAGCCTCCAGCACAAGAGAAAGATGGAGGCCAGCCTTATCCAGTCTAGTCCTTACACTTTCCTCTGCCTGCTTTTATCCTAGCTGTGCTGGTGGTTGATTAGATGGTGCCCACCCAGATCGAGGGTAGGTCTACCTCTCCTAGCCCACTGACTCAAATGGTAATTTCCTTTGACAACACCCTCACCGACACACCAGGAACAATACTTCACATCCTTCAATCTTACTAAGTTGACACTCAGTATTAACTATCACATGGGCTTTACAAGCAAAGCATATACTATGCTTTAAGACAAAGAAGAGTGTCTCTTGTAATGAAAATAGAGTTAACTCAATGAATCTTGGATGCAAAGAGAGTAGCAAAAAGGGGAAGAGACAGGAAATGTTCTGAGAATTAAGTGAAAAGCCTTGTATGTCTTTTACTCATGGTAACAGGAAGTTTTAATGAGAGTATACCATTACAACTGCTTCCATTGTTAAACAAATAGTGGGAAGAACATGAGTCTTGTTTCATGTTTTTTCTAATTTTAGGATTAGTTTTTGATGAGTCTACAAAGAGGGGATAATAGGTTAGTGCTGTCTGATACCAGAACTCTTTTACCAACTCCTATCTGCTATGAACTGCTGGCAAACCTCCTTTTTTTCTCGGTCTATTTGTTGGAGAAATAAAGTCAATGTGTGTATTACACATGGTGGCAGCTATTCTTTTATTAAATCAAAGCTTTTGTTTCAGGCAAGTTTATGCAGGTACTATAATATAAGATGTGAAGCATGATTCTCTGTTCATCTTGACAATCTTTTTTTTAATATATATATATACTTTAAGTTCCAGGGTACATGTGCAGAACATGCAGGTTTGTTACATAGGTACACACTTGCCATAGTAGTTTGCTGCACCCATCAACCCATCATCTACGTTAGGTATTTCTCCTAATGCTATCCCTCCCCTAGCTCCCCACTCCCCAACAGTCCCCAGTGTGTGATGTTCCCCTCCCTGTGTCCATGTGTTCTCATTGTTCAACTGCCATTTATGAGTGAGAACATGTGGTGTTTGGTTATCCTGACAATCTTACAGACACCGGGCAGCACATGAGATAGAGAATGGAGGTGTCAAGCCTCTGAGCCCAAGCCAAGCCATCGCATCCCCTGTGACTTGCATGTATACGCCCAGATGGCCTGAAGTAACTGAAAAATCACAAAAGAAGAGCAAATGCCCTGCTTCGACTTAACTGATGACATTCCACCACAAAAGAAGTGAAAATGGCTGGTTCTTGCCTTAAGCAATGATATTATCTTGTGAAATCCCTTTTCCTGGCTCATCCTGGCTCAAAAAGCTCCCCCACTGAGCACCTTGTGACCCCCACTCCTGCCCGCCAGAGAACAACCCCCCTTTGACTGTAGTTTTCCTTTACCTACCCAAATCCTATAAAACGGCCCCACCCTTATCTCCTTTCGCTGACTCTCTTTTCGGACTCAACCCACCTGCACCCAGGTGAAATAAACAGCCATGTTGCTCACACAAAGTCTGTTTGGTGGTCTCTTCACACGGATGCGCATGACAGGAGGAACTCAAACATTCATCTAGATGCTGCTCCCAGTACTTCACACAAAGTACGTGCTCAGTGCTGTCCAAATTCATTAATCGTTATTTCCTATAAATCTTCACCATTCTGAAACAAAGTGTTACTCTCCCTCCAGAAGATGTAATTAATCCCTTCTTCCCTTTGGCCATTTTAATCACTGTTCTCTAAAATAAATTCATTTTGAGGAGCAGCAGCCAGAGCTCAGGAAACACACCTGCCCCTTGTGCTGAGGAGGACTTCATGGTCTCTGTCTCGTGACCGGTGCTTACCAAACTCATCTCAAGTTCTGTTGTATAACTATAGCTTGTCAGGCGCTGTGAGATAGATTCTGAAATTCACAACACAAAGAGGATAGAGTGCAGCCCTGGCTCTATGTGAAGAATCCAAGCAGGTGAAACTGCAATCCTATCACTTTTCCAGGTACAAGTGGTTTTTCCCAAGGATATTAACTTAGATCAATGACATCAGGATATAGTTTGTTTGCCTAAGTGTGTTGAGTGGATTTAACCAGTTCTGCAGACTATTAGTAGGTGATACATATGCAAAAGGTTTCACTGATTGATTACATTGGAAAATCACTGGGTAGGAAAAAGTCTTTCCTGCAGGGCTTCTATAAGCTTTTATTAAGCACGTGCACAAGTTGTGGCTATCCATCATGGGGAAAGTCTTCCAAATCCACTCAAACAGAAATTCTTTTGCTGCAGATTATTTCAAGAAGAATGAGTTTCTCCCAGGAATATACTTAAGGACAATGCTGATCTGCTCTATCCTGGGTAAAGGGTGAGTCCAACACCTCAAGAATGTTCCTAGTAATGTTTCCTCTCATTTTATTTACTTATACTTACACTGGTGCCTATCTGACTTCTTAAGCAAATTCTTCCCATCTGACAGGGCCTTCCTGCAGTGGGTCTCAAAACCTTGGCATCTCACTAACTAGAAGAGCTTGGTGGCATCACAACTGGAGACTCCACTATGAATGTACATGATTTCTAAATTGTTCAACAAAGTTAATTCTAGCAGCTATCTCTTAAAAAAAAAAAGTGTGTGTGTGTGTGTGTGTGTGTGTGTGTGTGTGTGTGTGTGTGTTGGATGCTTTATTTTACTCCTTAAGCTAGAAAAATTTCCACTTATTTCTACTCATTTCCTCTTTTTAAAATATGAGAGATTATATTTTCTAAAGAATTATGCAACTACCATCAGAGTGAACAGGCAACCTACAGAATGGGAGAAAATTTTTGCAATCTACTCATCTGACAAAGGGCTCATTTCCAGAATCTACAAAGAACTCAAACAAATATACAAGAAAAAAACAAACAACCCCATCCAAAAGTGGGGAAAGGATATGAACAGACATTTCTCAAAAGAAGACATTCATACAGCCAACAGACACATGAAAAAATGCTCATCATCACTGGCCATCAGAGAAATGCAAATCAAAACCACAATGAGATACCATCTCACACCAGTTAGAATGGCAATCATTAAAAACTCAGGAAACAACAGGTGTTGGAGAGGATGTGGAGAAATAGGAACACTTTTACACTGTTGGTGGGATTGTAAACTAGTTCAACCATTATGGGAAACAGTATGGCGATTCCTCAAGGACCTAGAACTAGATGTACCATATGACCCAGCCATCCCACTACTGGGTATATACCCAAAGGATTATAAATTATGCTACTACAAAGACACATGCACACGTATGTTTATTGCGGCACTATTCACAATAGCAAAGACTTGGAATCAACCCAAATGTCCATCAGTGACAGACTGGATTAAGAAAATGTGGCACATATACACCATGGAATACTATGCAGCCATAAAAAAGGATGAGTTTGCGTCCTTTGTAGGGACATGGATGCAGCTGGAAACCATCATTCTTAGCAAACTATCACAAGAAGAGAAAACCAAACACCGCATGTTCTCACTCATAGGTGGGAACTGAACAATGAGCTCACTTGGACTCGGGAAGGGGAACATCACACA
>NC_045447.1:19242800-19274216 GCF_002776525.5 Piliocolobus tephrosceles | reverse complement strand
GATAACAGAATCTATAGTTCTTTGTTAAATTCTTCATTTTGATAAAATTACACCTATCACTATGAAAGTACTAAAAATATTGGGGAAACCATCCAGAACATTGGTCTTGGCAAAGATTTCTTGAGTAAAACCTCAGAAGCACAGGCAACCAAAGCAAAAATAGACAAATAGGATCACATCAAGTTAAAAAGCTTCTACACAGCAAAGAAAACAATCAACAGAGTTAACAGACAACCCACCGAATGGGAGAAAATATTTGTAAACTATCCATCTGACAAGGGATTAAAACCTAGAATATATAAGGAGCTCAAACATCTTGAAAGGAAAAAATCTAATAATCCAATTTAAAAATGAATAAAAGATCTGAATAGATATTTCTCAAACAAGAATGGCCAACCAATATATGAAAAAAAAGTTCAATATCACTAACCATTAGCGAAATGCAATCAAAACCACAGTGAGATATTATCTCATCCCAGTTAGAATGGCTTTTATCCAAAAAACAAGCAATAACAAATGCTGATGAGGATGTGGAGAAAAGGGATCCCTCATATACACTGTTAGTGGGAATTCAAATTAGTACAACTACTATGGAGAACAGTTTGGAAGTCTTCAAAAAACTAAAAGCAGACCTACCATATGATCCAGCATTCCTACTACTTGGTACATACCCAAAAGATGGGAAATCAGTATATCAAAGATAGATCTGCACTCTCCTGTTTATTGTAGCATGATTTACAATAACCAGGATTTGGAACCAATCTAAGTGCTCATCAATAGACTGATAAATAAACAAATGTGGTATATCTGTCATTTGCAACAACATGGATGAAACTGGATAACATTATGTTAAGTGAAATAAGTCAAACACAAAAAGACAAATATCACATGTTCTCATTCATTCATGGGAGCAAAATTTTTTAAAATGAACCATGGAAATAGAGCATAGAAGGGTAGTTACCAAAGGCTGGGAAGGGTTGCATGGAGGAGTGTGGAAAGTGAAGATGCTTAATGGGAACAAAAATATAGTTAGACAGTATTCGATAGCACAACTATTGTTTACTATAGCAAACAATAATTTATTATATATTTTAAATTAAATATATTATATAATTTATTACTAAAAGAGTAGAATTGGAATGTTCCTAACACATGGAAATGATAAATGAGGTGACGGATACCCAATTTACCCTCATGTGATGGCTACTCATTGTATGATTGTACCAGAATATTACATGTACTCCATTTACACTTACTATGTACCCCTAAAAATAATAATGAAAAATAATCATCTTTTTAAAAAAAAAAAAATCCCTCTATCAGAATGAAGGTACAATAAGTTATATAAGTCAACATTTGGCAAATGGAATTCTATGCTGACATTTCTATTTAGGAATTGGTATTTTATTTGGAGGATAGACATCTGCTCAATTTATTAAAAGCAATTGACTTGTTTGAAGAGGTCAGCTACTGGTGATGAATCTCTTTGTTCTCAAAAGATCATAGGCAGTGGCTTGCACCTGCAATCCCAGAACTTTGAGAGGCTCAGATGAGGGAATCACTTGAGCCCAAAAGTTTGAGACCAGCCTGGGCAACATAGTGAGACCCCCTTCTCTGAAAACAAAATTAGCCAGGCATAGCGGTACATACCTGTAGTCCCAGCTACTCAGGAGGCTGAGGAGGAAGGATCACTTGAGCCCAGGAGGTCAAGGCTGCAGTGAGCCAAGATCATGCCATTGCACTCCAGCCTGGGTAACAGAGTAAGACCTTGCCTGGGGGCGGGGGGGGGGGGGAGAACGATTTTACCAGCTTCTTGATATGCTCTTCTGGTCTTTTCTTGAAGATAATAATTAAAAGTATAGCGCAATTCATTTATTCAAAAGTATTTGTTGAGCCCCTACTATGTACCTCACACCATGCTAGAGGCATGGGGTATAAATGGCAATCAGAACAGTGCTTAGTTGTCTGTGTGTTTAGATGAGAGGGTTGTTTATGCTGAAACGTGGCTGAAGAGTGTGCCTGAGGAATTACACAAATTTGGCGACATAGAAAGAGGCTCTTTCTCTGCCTTCTCCTCTCCTCCTCTCCTGACTCCAAGTCCCAAGAAAAGTAAATGGTGTTAAAATTGCAGTTCAAATTTTTGTGGGGCCAGAGGAGCTAATGAAAACACAATAGGTCTAAGTGATAACTGCCTCCTTGGCAGACTGTAAGAAGAAAAGAACAGTGGGTTGCCAGGTAGTTCTGAATGCTATGAACTGCTCTCTTTCGTGTAATCATGGAGAAGCCTTCGTGACTTCGGTGCCTTCTAGCAGCCTCTGCAAAGCACAGTAATGTTACTGCCAGTTTGGTTTATTTAAGGTGTTTTAGTAGTTGATATGGGATGGGGGAAAAGGGGTGGACTAAAAAGACCTATTTTTAAAGGGGTACAGGGTACACTGTTTGAGTGATGGCTACACTAAAAGCCCAGACATCACCACTACCCAATATATCCATGTAACAAAACTACACTTGCACCCTATAATTTTTTTAAAATTATTTTTATTTTAAGTTCTGGAGTACATGTGCAGGATGTGCAGGTTTGTTACATAGGTAAACATGTGCCATGGTGGTTTGCTGCACCCATCAACCCATCACCTATGTGTTAAGCCCAGCATGCATTAGCTGCTTTTCCTAATGCTCTCCTTCCCCAAACCCCCACCCCCGACAGGCCCCAGTGTGTGTTGTTCCCCTCCCTGTGTCCGTGTGTTCTCATTGTTCAGCTCCCACTTGTAAGTGAGAACATGCAGTGTCTGACTAATGTACCCTATAACTTTAAAAAATATACAAAGGAAAGAACGGGTTTTCTCATAATGTAGATCAGTAGTTGTCTACCCTGAATATGCACCAAAATTTCCTAGCAGGCTTATTACAACAGTTTCCTGGGGCTCACCCCCAGATTTTCTGATTCAGTAAGTCTGGAGTAGAGCCCTAAAATGTACATTTTTAATAAGGTCCCAGGTGCTTCTAATGCTGATCCAAGGACATGCATTCTTCCCGGATGTGGAAGTTCTCAGCACTCAAGTTGCTCCAACTGCAGGGCAACTAGAAAGTAAAAATATTTAGGACACGGATTCCAGGGTGGGAGGATGGAGGAGTTGGCTAGATTAAATAGAACTGGTATTTTTGAGAACTTACTCATAGTGCCAGGAGTTTTATATACATTGTCTCATTTAACCCACTGCACACCTGGCCAGTTAGCACGTGTCAAAGTAAAAATCAACTCATTCACCAGGGAACAAAAAAGAGATGTTTTCTTCTCTAAAGAGTTAAATATCATAAGCTGGCTATCCATTTACGTGAGAATATATAATTTCCTCTTGTTTTTAACACAGGTACAGTTTAAATGTTTCTTGAGATTTAACTCTAAGTAATTAAAGGAGGCTAGCTTTTCTTGTGAGATAAGAGTCACCACACAAAACAACTTTCCTTTTGAAAGAATTAGATTTAATACTCTTGAAGTTCCTCTACAGATTCCTACTCAAAGTGGATGTCATGATTATTACAATCTAAGGTTCTACGATAAATTTTTTTTAAAAATTTTTTATTTGTTTATTTTTTTGAGATGGAGTCTCACTCTGTCACCCAGGCTGGAGTGCAGTGGCATCATCTCAGCTCACTGCAAGCTCCACCTCCCGGGTTCACGCCATTCTCCTGCCTCAGCCTCCTGAGTAGCTGCGACTACAAGCGCTGCCACCACGCCCGGCTAATTTTTTGTATTTTTAGTAGAGGCGGGGTTTCACCATGTTAGCCAGGATGGTCTTGACCTCCTGACCTTATAATCTGCCCGCCTTGGCCTCCCAGAGTGCTGGGATTACAGGCGTGAGCCCCCGCACCCGGCCAAAAAAAATTTTTTTTTTAGACTATAAACTTTTACATGTGATTCAATGGAAATCACGTATGATTTTGTAGCCTCATTCATTTGCTACACTGTACATGCTCAATAACTTTTACTTAATAAATTGATCCTTCACACACTCAAAATAGGGCAAATGTTTACATGTGATTAAAGTAGCCTAAAGGTCCTCTATACAAAAGATTCTCTTTATGTTTACGCAGCCCTCTTTAAAACCCAGCATAGCACCTGTGAGGAATCGTGCTACTTCCTCAACATCCTTATATCAATTACTCTAAAATCAGATGGGCTTCAGGGTACAGGCTCTACTTCCGACCAGAAGGGCTTTGCTTTATTAGAATTGGGGATGTGAAGATAGATTCCTGCATACAGAATGCTAGAAAGGGCAGAACTAGTTAGGACAGAAAAAGACAGTCCTGGATCAGAAAAGGGCCACTTGAATGCTCAGGTCAGCTGCAGCAGAAGAAGAGAAGAAAAGTTCTCTGGAACCAAATTTCCTCCCAGAGTACTGCCTTTGCTGGAGGAGACCCAAGGTAAAATGACTTAAGTGCTGTTTTACTTTCCTAGGGCTTCATTCTTAAAATCATAGAGCAATGAGCCTGAGGGATGTTTTGTTGTTGTTGTTTGTTTGTTTTGAGATGGAGTCTCGCTCTGTTGCCCAGGCTGGAGTGCAGTGGCATGACCTTGGCTCACTGCAAGCTCCCCCTCCCGGGTTCACACCATTCTCCTGCCTCAGCCTCCAGAGTAGCTGCAACCACAGGTGCCCGCCACTACACCCGGCCAACTTTTTTGTATTTTTAGCCGACATGGGGTCTCACCATGTTAGCCAGGGTGGTCTCGATCTCCTGACCTTGTGATCCACCCTCCTTGGCCTCCCAAAGTGCTGGGACTACAGAGCCTGAGGGATCTTAAAGTTCCCCTGATTAATACTTACATATCATTTACCGAACTTCCATCAATTACTGTGACTAACTTGATTGTAGCGTTCCTGAACAAGTTCATAGCTCAGGAATCCATTTCATCTAGGGACAAATCACTCAGTTAAAACATTATTATTATACCAGTGATGATTTATGCTACTAGCGCCAGCAAGCATTTCTTGGGAACTCTGCCTCAGCTGTGGGGTTACCTGTGGCAAGTAAACTATCTCATTCAACCCCCACAACCACGAGGTGGTATGAGTACCTTGACTTTTAGATCAGCAAACTCAGGCTGAGTCTAGTTGACACGGGAGATCTGGAATCAGAGTGCTTAGGTTCAAACCTCAACTCTGCCTCTGACGAGCCGCTTGACATTGGGGAGAGTCATATAAAGTCTAAGCATCTGTTTTGTCATCTGGGAGAAAGAGATAAGAGACATCTCATTGTGAAGATTCCATAAGATAATATAAGTGAAGTTATTATCGGAGTGCCCAGCACATAGTAAGCCCCCAATCTGCAGGTCAGAGAAAGTCAATAGCTTGACGGAGGTCATGGAGTCAGTACAGGGGAAAAATGGGTACCAAACCCAGCATCTTTGACCACAAATCCACACTGCAAATGTCCTTACGATCCTACCTCCATTCCCAATGCACAGTCCACAGTGCTACTGCTGTAAACTCAGAAGAGGATTTTGCCCAGGTCACCTCTCTCCAAGTAACCTAGAGAGGCTTTATGGAGGAAGGGAGGCTTGTGGGAAAAGGTGATGTGAAGATTGAGTCCCATAACCCTCTAATCAGAATAATGGCTTCTGGTCCATCCTGGTCATTATAGAGACCCAAAAGGCTTCTGTTGAGAGAAATCCTGTTTCCCCGTAATGTCCATCCATGGGCATGTCGATATTTTACTTTCATGGACCACTCCCCCCTCCAAAAAAAAAGTCCCCTCTGTCTTTGGATTCTGTCCTTAAATGTCACAGAATTCAGTGCATGCTCAGACCATAAATCTCACTTAAAAAGGGAGCTCACTGCCAGCCTTTCCCAGAGAACACCTGGGATTGCAGCATAGGCTATCTGCCTATTCCAACACTCCACCTTGGAGAAGAAACCAATCTGCCTTGGTTGAAGAATCCACAGGTGGCAGGAATCACCTGACAAAGAGGAACAGCAGGGGCAGATAGTCAAATGGCTTTGTGAATAATAGGCTAGATTTCTGGGGATAGGACAGAAAGTAAACAATATAGGCTGCCTTGAAACTCTTGGACTTTGGATTTCATTATCAGACTATTGCTGGAGAAGGAAATATATATCGTCTGACATAGGCTCACAAGCAGATAAATATTTAATGGACAAATAATGAATCCTGGCATAAATATTTAATGGGGCAATATCAAGGTATACAGGGTGAGTGCTGTGCTGAGAGAAAGAGGCTTTAGACAATAAGACAATCAAGTTGGAACTTCAGTAGGAGATAAGTCCAACAAGTATCAGTCTCTCTAAGGGGTGCTGGATCTCCTTTGAAACCAGGTTGGTTGTTTCAATAACAGAATAGATGAGCTTCTTTTCAAAATGTGAACTGCTGTGGAAATGACTGGAGGTAGTATTTTTATTATCACTATCTTTATTATTTATTTGAAAGATAGCATTAGATTGTTTACTTGGTGATGATAACCATTGAGTGAATTAATACAAACAAAATAAAAACCTAGGTAGGATCAGATGAGCATTCCTTTCAGAGGTCACAGTTATTTTTGTGGGTGTTCTGACTTGGGAGAGGGGTGCCTATTCAAAAAGAGAAGTAGGTGGTACAGCTCTTGGGAGTTTTTGTTTGTTTGTTTGTTTTTTGTTTTTAAACAGTGTCTCACTCTGTTGCCTACGCTGGAATTCAGTGGCACAATCATGTCTCCCTGCAGTCTTGACCTCCCTGGTCTCAAATGATCCTCCCAACTTAGCCTCCTGAGCAGCTGGGAATACATGTGTGTGCCACCACACCCAGCTAATTTTTTGGTATTTTTTTAGAGGCAGAATTTTGACATGTTGCCCAGACTCGTCTCAAACTCCTGGGTTCAAGCGATTGCCCACCTTGGCCTCCCAGAGTGCTACGATTACAGGCATGAGCCACTGCACTTGGCAGGATAGCCTAAGAACAGACTTCATGTATCTTGAGGCCAGGATGTGGCCAAGATTATGTTAGTGCTAGTGAATAAGGATAGATGTGTCCCTGCAATTACAGAGCTTACCATTGGCAGTAGAGATTATAGCAGAAATCACCATACAGTGTAATTATCAGTATCACAGGACCAGGAGAGAGTTATGGAAACATGAAGATAAACCAGAGATGACTTCCTGGAGGGAACAGTTTCTGAGTCATGTCATGAAGGGTGGTTTGCTGACATTGTCATCACGTATTTATTTGTCTGGCTCTTCTCATTCAATGGAAAGCCTTATGAATAGAGAGACCCAGAGGCATCAGGAAGGAATCCACAAGGTGATAATTCAAAGGGTCTGGGATGTCAAGGTAAGGGATTAATAAATGATAATTAGGGCCAACCTACACGTGCATTGGGAAATGCTATGTGTGAATGTATGTGCACATGTATTTCTAGCATTTGAGAATGTACATCTTTGCAGTTGTGTGAAATATAGAGCAAGTAGAAAGCAGAGCAGAGAGTGCTGTTCCTGAAGTTCCTTAAAGAACTTAAAAAGAGGAACCAAAAATAGACTTAAGCCCCCTTTGCTCCCTGTTTCTTTCCACCATCTGTCAGTCCCACTCCCCTAGAGAGAAGCTAAGGCTGACAGTAGCAGAGTGAGGAAACAGGGGTGTGGGTGGGAGAATTTTATTTTTTCTACCAGGCTGAGTTATTAATTAGCTTCCTGGAAGGTAGAGGAACACTGTGCTTTAGTCTTCTCGCTTGACAAATATTACACCAGAGAGTGATAACAGCCCACCCAAGGTCACCTAGCACCTTCATAACAAAGGCAGAGCCAGATTCCAGGACCATCTGGAATTCTCTGCACAGACTCTAGCCATACCACTGTCCAACCTTCCTCTCCTGAAGGGATGAGGTGGTGTCTGTTTAGGAGAAGCAAACTAGGGTCAATCTTTGCGGTGGGTTTCCCCCCACTTCACGGTAAGCAAAATATTTCCTAACCTCCTTCCCAAGGACAAGCTGCAGTCCTCACATGACCTCAGCAACAGATCCTGTTTACTTTAAGCAGCACAATTCCTTCCAACCCCTCATGCATAATATGCAACTGAGCCTTTCATCTCTGGGGCCTCAGGACCCCAGGGAGGCAGGTGGACAGACAGATGTCCTGCCTCATCCTCTGGAGGCCCATTATCATCTAATTTTTTTCACCCAGTCTTGAGCTTGAGCTAGAACTTGGTGAGAGGTGGTAGGGATCAGTCTCAGAGGCTGGGTAGAACTTGCTCCTTTCTGGACTGGAACCTTGATCCTCTTGTACCCCCCCACTCCACACCTGAGGACTGGCAGCATCAGCACCACAGGCTATGTCTGGGTTCTACTCGCTTCCTTCATCCATTGAGGATGCAGTGCAGTGCCCAGTCTTTCCTTCAATGTTGTTTGGCTTCACACCAGCTTAACAGCATCAACAAAACTCCCAAGACTTGTCCATACTCACTAGAGTCCACACTCTCCTGGAGGATTTGAAGCTGAGAAGTACCCCACAAATCATGGTACAACCCCTTCCTTTTAGATGAATCCTCAACAAATATCTATTGAGCAGATAAGTGTGGGCCCTGCACAGAACACCAAGACTGCCAGGCCTCCCTCCCCATCGTGGGACTTAAAGTCTAGGAGAGGAAGATATGCATTAAATGAAACTATTATAATAACTAATTAAATGTGATGTAACTGAAACCTAAAGAGACAGCGTGATGTCTTTGGTGTCCTCGAGTAAATTTGTAACAGAGCCAGGATTCGGGGTTGTTGTCTGTGACTACATCTTTGATAACTTAGGCTAATACCTGAAAGAAGACTTCTGTGCCAGTTGCAGGAATTCCCTGAGTCCGATCCTCCTCCATCTGCAGTGCTTGCCATGGAAAAGTTCAAAATCCACTCTCCTGCTTACCTACCATTTATTTAACAATGAAACCACAGATGTTAGGTGTTTCTCCCCTGCCACTTCTGAAGGTGGGACAAGGACTTAGGGAGTTGGTCCTGATGAACAGGCCCAAGAAATGTTTAGGGACTCTCAGCAGTCAAGAGCCTGAAGGGACCTTAATCAGTTGGAATATTCATCATACCTTTTCTTCTTTTAAGAACAGAAAGCTATTTTTCAAGAGAAGTCAGAAGTAAAACACTGACATGTAAAGTTGACAAAAGTTAAGCTGCCCCGACTTACTTGAAGGATGAGGGCTTTAAGGGCCACCTCTATCCAGGTGCCTTTCCCTGGGGACAATTCTTTGAGGTACTTTAGGAGCCAAGGATGACAGTTGGAAAATTGCTGATCTGATCTAATGCCTCATTTTATAGAAGCAGTTGTGCCATGTGTCTGCATACAACCTCTTGCAAATGTCTTTTCATCTCTGGCCTACAGATCCATCTGTGAAATGAGGATGGATATGCTTATGCCCATTCTACAGGATTCTTGTTGAGTACCTGAAGAACTCCCAAATACCAAAGCACTCTAACTACCATGTATATCTGTGCACGAGCACAGTGGTGTTTAAACCCCAGTTCTACTACTCTGTAACTAAGTGAATGAATCTCTCTAGACCAGTTTATTTATTTATAAAATGAGAATCGTAATGGCTCCTATCTCCCAGCCTTACTGTGAGGCTTAGATCAGATAATGTGTATAACACATTTTTTTCTAATTGCCTGGGCTGTAGGAAGTGTTCACAAATGTTTGCTTTAATCTCTTCTTCTCCATTGTCTTCATCACCACTGTCATATTTATTTTAATTGTTATTCATTTTGAGAAAACAGATATAGTTCCCCACCTTTCCCCTGGACATGAACCTGCAATAAAGCGGCCCCAAAATGTGATGGAAGCAACCTGTGAATACAAGGGGACATTCAATCTGTCAAGGAAGTCAACACAAAATAAGCCTAATTGAGATATAAAGAGAGATTCTGATGATATTTTGGAGGCAACTGTACTAGCCACATGAGAAAATGTTTAACTTCTGGATGTTTCAATTAGTCATCCCCTCAATTTTTTGTGCTTTCACACACACACACACACACACACACACACACACGTAAGAGGCCCAGAGAGGGGAGGTATCTTGCTGCAGCCCCACACACTATTAAATGAGAGCTTCAATAGCCTGCCTCTCATGGCCACGATTTTCTTCTATGCCTCATAGACTGCATTCTCCAAACAGCCCCTTTCTTCCTCAGCCCCACTCATAGAAGCCAGGGATCTCATGTGTGGCCATTTGTTCTTCTTCCAAACCCAGGGCACACAACCAATTCCATAGGAAGGGGCTTTGGAGAGGGAAACAGTCCAATTACTGATTTAATGAGCCAATTTTCCTCTCATCTCCTCATAAAGGCATGTGCAGCCCCAGTGTTCCCCTACCCTACTCAGACGATGACAGAGAGATGGAGAAAGAGCCCTGGTAGGCAGTTCAAACTCACTTACTGCACAGGCTGGAAAATGAAATGACTGATACCATGTAATTAGGCCCTAATTATTTATCATTTTTGGTTAATTATTGCCACTTGCAAGTTAACAGGTTGTAAAACTCTTGGGCTGTGTTTATTAAATGTTAGGCAATCATTAGCAAGGAAGTGCCATCTTCCAGTGTTAATGAAATATCCGTAAAAATCCATGACTGTGAGCAATGCAGGACTTGAGGCCACTTGGGAGACAGTTACATGGATTTATGACTAATTATATATATTTTTTGGAACCAGTATTGCCATGTTTGAGAAGATGACTTGAATAAAAGTCTTCAAAGCCTCTGTGGACTCTCCCATCATTCCTCTGGTGCACAAGGGAGGTGAATGGAAGGAGACTGGGGGATAGAAAAGAGGAGAAACAGAAGAAAAAATGGTAAAGGACAACTGCTGTCAAAAGTACCTCTCCTCGGGGTCACAGTGTCTAAATGGCACCATTAGAAAGCCATTCCTTAGAGTAGAATGTTATCCAAACTATGCAGATGTCCCTCCGAAAGCAAACAACCCTGGAAGAAGTTCTTACAGCTAAATGGAAAAAGTCAACTTTGTAATAGCCTTTATGAAAAAAAGCTGGCAGTTTTAGCCACCAGTTCAACATGAGTTCATAGACCAACAAAGTAAGTGCGCAGTGGGCAGTAATAATATGTCATAAGGACCAGAACAAAGGAAGTGAAGCCACAGGCACACCTCAACTGGTAGCTCTGTGACCTCAGTGACCACCAGATCCAGCTGGGCCTCTATTTCTCAACTGGAGTTGCAGATTCAGTTCTGGGTGATCATATTTTGAAAAGAGCATTGAAAGGCTAGACTGAGCTCTTGAGAAGTGCATTGGATCATGAAAGGATAGAACCCACGTCACTGGAAAGTCTTTTAAAAAAAGTGAGAATGTTTAGCCTGGAAAAGCAAAGACTAAGTAGCTTGATAGTTGTCTTCAAATACTGTAAAAGTTTCCATGTGGATAGGAAGCAAATTTATTCTGTGTGTCCATTGGATGGAGGCCTCTTGGCAAGTTTTAGCTTTAAAATTTTTGTGTTTTTAACTTTTTAGTTCAGAGGTACAAGTGCAGGTTTCTTACATAGGTAAACTTGTATCATGGGTTTTGTTGTTGTTGTTGTTGCTATTGTTGTTGTTTTGAAATGGAGTCTTGCTCTGTCACCCAGGCTGGATGGAGTGCAGTGGTGCATCTCTGCTTACTGCAACCTCCACTTCCCGGGTTCAAGTGAATCTCCTGCCTCAGCCTCCCCAGTAGCTGGGACTACAAGCATTCGCCACCATGCTGGCTAATTTTCTACTGTTTAGTAGAGACAGGGTTTCGCCACGTTGACCAGGCTGGTCTTGAACTCCTGAGCTCAGGTGATCCACCCACCTCAGCCTCCTAAAGTGCTGGGATTACAGATGTGAGCCGCCAAGCCCCGCCTCATGGGGGTTTATTGTACTGATTATTTCATCACCCAGGTATTAACCCTAGTACCCATAGTTATTTTGCCCAATCCTCTCCCTCCTCCTACCCTCCACCCTCTGAAAGGCCTCAGTGTGTGTTGTTCCCCTCTATGTGTCCATCAAAAGGTAAAAGTCATCCGTGAATGAAATAAGCTGACTCAAAAGGTAGTGAGTTCACTGTCTTAGAGGTAAGCAAGCAGAACCTGGATGATCACCTGTTAAAGATACAGTGAAGAAATCCCTTCACTAAGTGCAAGGCTGAGTGAAAGATTTTGAAATGTTTAAAGGTCTATAAATTTGAGGTCACTAACACTTTAGTAAAAATTAGTTGATTCTATGTCTTTCCCTGGCACTAGAAGCTAGGGCTGATCAGAGACCCCTAGGGACCTGGAGGTGGGGAGAAGGATAAAAATATGTACATAAAGTAGGGGCGTAGATAACTAAAACCATGGGCAAACGAAGTTATTAACTTCTGGTTGTTGAGTAGGAAGGATGTGGAGTGAGATTTTCTTGATGACCAGAAGAGGAGAAACAGCTTTGGTCCTAAAACTTTCACTAACTCACTCTGGATATAGAGTTATTTTATCATCCTGGCCCTTAACTTCCACATCTGTAAAGAGGGAGCTATGCATGGTCTTTCAGGACCTTTCTAGATCTACCATGAAATAATTCTGGATTCTAAAGTGAAAGCAGCTCCGTGACCTCAGTCCACCACCAGATCTAGATGGGCCTCTATTTCTTCACTTAGGAAGCATAGAAAATGATGCCTGTCTCTAAACTGCCTCTCCAAGATGCCATAAGGAATAATGAGGCTATTTGTCGCTCCTCCGAGCTCAGTGCTGAATGTTCAATCACCATTGAGAGGTACTTGTATGCAGACATTTCAGGTACATAATATAATATTATAGGCATAGAAAAGCATAAAAAGATTTGTAATTAAGATAAAGAATCAATCAAACTACCCTTTCTATTTTATAAACTAAGCCCAAGCAAGAGGCAAGTGGCTACATTCAAGGTCACAGAGTATATATTTGTGCATTTATATGTTTAAGGTGAAATAAAACTCTCAATTGAAATAAAAAGGCCTTGCTATTAGTCATTTATTTAGTCCATACATGAGGAGTTGACACTGTGTTTGGGGCACTGTGCAAGCCACCATGAGTCACCGAGGGTAGAAGTAGGTATGGTTTCTCTCTTCAAAGATCTTACAGTCTAGATGAAGAGGCTGAAGTTGGACAAAAATAGCTTCTGGACATTAACAGAGGCTGGCCAGTCAACTCTGGAGCCCCAGTGCCCAGTGCTGTGTGTGGCACACAGTAAGCATTTGCTAATTATTTCATGAATAAATTTGTGAATGAAAGTTTTCTGTACCCCATGAAGAGCTGTGCAGTGCAGTTAAAACACCAGGAGTCCAGAGGAGGAGGAAATGTATGTTAGCTTAGAAACTCAGAGAATTCTTCATGGATAAGGTTGACCCATGGAGCGGGGAGAGGGGAGAAGATGAGAATAGGACATTCCACATGGTAGTTTCAGCAAGGCCAATGTCACAGAGGCAGGAAGGTGTTAGTAAAGTGCACAGACCTGTTTCTGAGCACCTCATCCTCTCTCCTAGCCTATTTACCTAAGCTAGGCTGACTCCTAATTAGTGTCACTGGCTTTGGTTTCCCCCAAGCCGATCTATTCTACCCACTACTGCTGGTCTCATCTTCCTAAAGCACAGCTATAATCATGGCATTGCCCTTGTCAGAAGCATACGCTGACTTTTCACTATCAGCTGAATAAAGTTCAAGCACCAAATCCAAGCAACCTAAGCCTTTGTGATCTGGCTACAGTGTTTCTGAATGAATAAACTTATCACCACTCTGTGTCACTTAGCCCCTGCTAGGTAGACTTTCCCTCCTTCCGTCATGAGTAATCCTTTGGTTGTTTCCATGTCTAATTTGTGGTCTTCTTTCCATATGAAAATCCTTCTCCTAATACCTTCACATCCAAATTGTACCCACCCACACCTCAAGGTTTTTTGTTTGGTTGGTTGGTTGTTGTTTTTACTACAGAGTCTCACTCTGTCACCCTGGCTGGAGTGCAGTGGCGCAATCTTGACTCACTGCAGCCATCGCCTCCCTGGGTTCAAGAAATTCTCATGCCTCAGCTTCCTGAGTGGCTGGGATTACAGGTATGTACCATCACACCTGGCTAATTTTGGTATTTTTAAGAGAGATTGGGTTTCGCTATGTTGGCCAGACTGGTCTCAAACTCATGATCTCAAGTGATCCACCAACCTTGGCCTCCCGAAATGCTGGGATTACAGGCATGAGCCACAGCGCCTGGCCCCATGGTCTTAATTTGGTACCATTTCTTAATAAAACTTTGACTTGAACTCCTGTAAAAGTCATCTGTGAACTTCTATTCCTATGCCTGCATCACTTATAGGTCGTGGTTCCATTTCTATCTAGTTAAATTATACATATTTTATCTCTTCCATCAGACACAGACAAAAGAAAATTTCCCTGAGAACAGTTTTCCTAGAACTCCGCTTAGACCTAGGCCCAGGGCAGGTGCCTCGTGTGAGATTAATAGATCTTACTTGGATTTCTGCCAACTTCTTGGAGATTTCTCAGTGGCTACATGTGTGCCACTCCATTCTGCACTGGCCAAGGCTAACTGATACAAAAGCAGAGACCCCCCCCCGGACTAAAGTTAAGCCACTCAGATTCTTGCTGTGGGGATTATGTTGAAGACACATGAGACAGAAGACAGTGGGAGCTGAGTCCTTTCATGGTAAGCTCTGCAAGGAAGATCACAGAGGCCTAATTGCTGAGGTTCCTGGAGTTATCCTATTTGTTTCATGGGTTTGGGGTTTGTTTGTTTGCTTTTGCTAATTCTTATACATGTAGCATTGGGTTGCTTTGCTAAGGCTTCCATAACAAAGTACCACAAACTGGGTGGCTCAAACAACAGAAGTTTATTGTCTCACCATTTTGGAAGCTGGAAGTCCAAGATCTAGTTGTCAGCAGAGTTTTTCCTTTTGAGGAACGTGAGGAAGGGATATGATCTGGACCTCTCCCCTTTGCTTGTAGATGGCCATCTTCTTCCTGTGTCTCTTCACATCAACTTCTCTCTATGCATGTCCTAATTTTCCCTTGCTAAAATGACACCAGCCATAATTGAGTAGGGGCCCAGCAGACTTCAGTATAACTGCATCTCATCTTCACTAATCACATCTGCAATGATACTATTTCCAAATAAGATTGCATAACTTAGGAGTGAGGGGGACAAAATCCAACCCATATCCATCATTTCAGCTTTTACAGACTATAAGCTGTTTCAGCATTACTTCAATAGCCCCTCTTTTGTCTTCTTAAATTATTCAAAGCTGGGTCACTTATAACCAAAAAACCTTGATAGATAAAGCAGATGACTAAATGAGTAAATCAATGAATAGGTCAGTTCATAAAACAAAACAAAAAAAGATAAATAGGCAGGTAGATAGGTGAGTGATGGGTGGGTGAGAAAGTGAGTGAGTGAATGAATATGGCCACGGCCTGGCTTCTCTCCCCATCCATCCTTCTTTCCTTCATTTTCCCTCTCTAACTAGGAGCTACCAGAGATAGAGGTTCAGGCCTAGTAAGCATAAGGTACACTGGGCCCCATCTTAACCACCCTCCTTGTAAAAAATTATCAGCCTATCTAGGGATATTTCATTAGAACCAATAGCAGGGAAGATGAAACACCATCTCGTTTGCTAAGCCTATACTGCTTTGGAGATTGAGACAGAGCATCTGTCAGTTAGGAGAAAAGTCACATTTTATTCAGCCATGGAACATGATGGGGTGGGGGGTGGGTAGAGGGAAGAATACAGATGTGAGATTCTCATGGTCTCTATAGAGAAAAAGACAGCTGCCCATGTGCTAATTTTAACAAATGCCACCAAGTAATGGTGCATCTTTGTTGGTCCCAGAGGAGCATCTCTATTTTGGTACCAGAGGAGCATCTCTATTTTCTCTTCCTAGTATATTAATTGGAAACTGGAATCATTGTTGGAGGAAATTAGAGTCTCCCCCTCACAATTTTGTCCATAGAGTATAAAACCCCAGATAATTTAAGGTGACAGAGGAGACAACACTTAACCTCTTCACCTCCCCTGCTTCCCATCACCAATGAGCAATGTGGGTCCCCCGTGGTACGCAGGAAGACTGCTTCTGTGGGGACACACTGAAAACCCGCTCTATAGCTCCATTGACAGAGGCTATTCTGCATCCCACCATCACTCTGCTGCAGAAACACATTTTTTAGAAGCAGAAATAAGACACACTCGCGTGACAGTATGTGCTCACGCAGATACCTCTGGCGCCAATACAGCACTTGTTTTCTTTCTCTCTCGTTCCTTCTTTTCTTCCCTCTACCACTACCTGCTATTGATCCCCACTCATTCAGATTCTAGTAACATTTATTAATCACATATGATTCATAAAAATAGATTAAGAACTTTCATGTGGCTTCCTTCATTCAATGCAATCTTGTGACTGTTACTTTCATTAAACAGATAAGAAACCTGGACAGACACAGACCTTACCTGATCAATCTATCTAAAGTATTCTTACAGGAACTCTCTTTCATGGCACATTCCTCCTTCCTGATATATCACTGTCTGATATTATCTGGCTTATTTGTTTGCATGTTAATGATCAGTTTTATTATAAGAAATTCTTTGAGGGCAGGGACTATGTCTGTTTCCTTCACTGCTAAATCTCCAGCAACTAAAACATGGTACAGAGTAGGCACTTGATATATAATGAGGTGACTGCGGGCCCTGGCAATTGCAAAATCCACCCTTAAAGTTGGATAATTTATTTTATCGGAGCTTTGAAGGATAAGCAGGATTAGAATAAACATTCTGGGCAGGGCAAACAGCATGAGCAAAGGTGTAATAATGGTGATGTGCCCCTTCGTTCATATCCCACTTTCAGAAAACACATATGAGGACTCCAAAATATATTCACGTTTTTTTTTTTTTTCTGAAATACTCAGTTACAGCATGGTAACAAGAATCCCCTTGGATGGCTTAGGATAGGTCAGAGGGTGAAACTGGCTCATCGGAACCATATCTAGTTTATTGGAAAGGAGAGCACACGAGACCACAATTCAAAATAGCTGAATTCCACTATTTACTTGATCATGCATAGCCTGTGAAAACATAGAGAAATTTAGGATTTGCAGGGACCACAACCCTCATTATTCCCATAGGATCAATCATTTCTAAAGGCAATCTCTGAAGAGTGTTTCTTTGCAAAGCTATCACTCTTACCCCTTTCCAATGAATGTCCCACTATCCAACAGCAGCCGGAGTGGTGTTTTTAAAAGCGGAATCTGATCAGGTCACTCCCTTCTCAAATCCCTCTGATGGCTTCCTATCACCCTAGTGCATAATCCAAGTCCCCACCCTGACCTGCTAGACCTTACATGATCTGGCCTCTGCCATGCTGACCTCCTTGCTGTTCTAAGAGCATGTCAAGCACATGCCTACCTCGGGAACTTTGAACTTGTGGTTTGCTCAGTCTGAAGTTATCTTCTCTGGGTCCATGCATGGCTTATCCTTTGTCTTAATTCAGTTCTCTGTTAAAAATTACCTCTTCAGAGAGACAATTTCTTATCACTGTATCGAAGATACCACTCTCTAGTTTAATGTCTTATCACCATGCTTTGTGATTTCTGTTGTGCTTAGGTCTGATATTGTATTTACTTTTTTTTTGTTCCTTGTCTAATTCCCTTTGCTAAAATGTATGTTTCATGGGGATAGTTCTTTTTCTTTTACTTCTGTCTATAAAAATTTGTTATAGACACAAAGAGGGTAGTCAAGAAATTAATGTTAAATATATGAATAAAACAAAAGTCCTTTATTTTGCAGTCTTAGAATAAACATATGCTCTCATTTTAACAAGATTTCACTGCTAGCTGATACCTAAGTCAGGACAGGGACATAGGTACCCTGCTTCCCAATCCAGTCTTCTTTCCATTGTCTCCAGTGACCTCATATGTCTGCTTTCTTCATTTGTTAAATGGGTATAATATTCCTAAATTGCCTTCCCTGAGAAGCTCTTTTATATGGATCATAAGAAAGTTTCTTGTAAAATGAACAAATTCCAATGTTTATATAAGAATTTAAAGATGCAATGATGGTGATAGTTTTAATTGATTAGCTGGAGGGATGGTTGCATTCAGTGCTTAAGGAAAAAAATAATCCTATACATGTCATCATATAATGCATCTCGAATTCCTGAGACTGTAATGCATCTATCAAGGAACCTCTGATGGAACAGCTAACTAGGGCACTGCTTGTGGAAACCAGAATAAATCCAATTTGAATGAGACATATAGCACATTTTGGGAAACATCTCAAGAATAGTTTTCAAGTGGGATGGTGACCAGCTGTTCTCCCTTTCTACCCAGAAAGGGGGAGAACTACCATGGGGGTTTAGGGACTAGGTGTAGGAGAGATTATATCAGTTCTGGAGAGATGTGACTTTTAAGAGGCACAGAAGAAAGAAAGAGACATGGACTTAGGACCAGGCTCACTCTCTAGTTACCTTTATAAAACAAATCTGGCCAGGTATCCCCATGTTTACAATGCTTCAGTGTGTCCCCATTACTCTTGTTGTAAATTACAAACTAATTAGCTTGATTTTATAGATCCTTCATTAAATAGCTCCCAGCATCCTCTTCAGACTCATTTCTTTCCATTTCTTGACCATATAGTACTGTCCAATATGATAGAGCTCCTTGTATTTTACACACACACACATACTGATACACACAACATACACCTCACTGCTCCCTTCCTCTGTCACTTTATTTTTGTACTTCCTGCTTCATGGAGCAACTTTTACCTCCTCTTCACCTGTATGACTTTTTATCCCTTAAGACAGAGCTCTGCCTTCATTTTCCAGCAAGGCTTTTCTGCAAACATATACTCCTACACATAAAATTGACACATGCTTCATGATGTCTTGTGCAGAACTCAGAATTCTCATAAATATGTTATACTTTAATGATAATTTTATGTGACAGAAATTAGGTCTCTTTGGCTTTTGAACTTCCTATATATAGTCCCTGGCACAGAAAATGGTCCGGAGATGCTAAATACATGACAGGTAACACTAAAAAAAAGCTGACTCTCGATTACTGTAAGAATCATCTTTTTCAAAGTCACTGAGATCTGGGGTGCCTTTGGGATCCCCTTTCATGACCAGGAGCTGCTCTGTCCATCAGGCCTTCAGAGGCATGAAATAAAACTGTGTTTCTAAAACCCTGACTGTTTCTTCAGAGATTGATCCCTTTTCCCAGACCTTCTCCTATGCCCATTCAACAACCTAGAGAACTGAAATACACCATAGGCATACAACCAGGTGGATAGCACACAATGCCCAAATGCCAAAACAATATCTGGTACCAGGATGAAGTGGAAGGATTAACTCTGTGTATCTGAACATTGCAGGAGTGAGGATGCTCAGAATAAAACTAAGCAACTAGGAAGCGGGAGGCTCAACCATTTAGGGATAAGCATTGCATCCTTGGATGTAGAAGGATTCTCATAAAAACATACACAACCTCATAAGGACACTTGGGTTACAGGAACAAAAGCTGTAGATGGGGATCAATGCATAGATTGCTCTAGGAACCTGGGCTATTCTGTACACACCTATTAACTAATGTAATGTCGCTGTTCGTGATGCTGAATTTTTGTCCTGAGCTGAAACACAACCCACTCACCATTCTTCTTCTCCTTCCTGAGAAGTTGCCAGGTACATACTAGCCTTCCATTTATTTAGCCTCCGTTGTAGCACTTATCACAATGTATTAAAATTATTCTGCTTAAATTCTGCTTCTCCCACTAGATGTGAACTTCCTGAAGCAGAGGATATGACTTACCATATTTGCTTTGTTAGAATAGCACTGAAACCACTATTCATCTGTTAAGTAAATGTTCTAAGCACCTACTATTTACAGGTAGGGTATTCAATCTAAGCATACCAGGAAAAACAAAACTTGATTACTCTCCTCATGGATTTGCAATCTAATGGGTGAGAAAAGCAAGCAAACAGAAATTATAATATTTTGTGGTTAAGTGTTACAAAATAAAGAAAAATAACTGGGGCTATAGAAACACAAAGAAGGAGCCACTACCCCAGTTCTTGGACTCAGTAAAGGCTTTGTCTTATATGTTAAAAGAAAAGTGTAGGATTCAGCCATAAGAATGGTGAAACTGGAGAGAGATGTGGTGAGAAAAATTGGGGGAAGGGGAAATGTCAGACACATTGGCTTATAGGCAAGAAAATGTGAACGTAGAGAGTTGTCTGTGGTGGATTGTAGAGGAGGCAATGTATTTACTATGAGAGAGGTGGCAAGACAAGAAATTTTAATTTTATCCTGGAGACAATCCAAAGTCACCAAATGGCTTTCTTCAGAAAACTGTGGGGTAGAATATTTAATAACCACATGGTATATATTCAATTAATATTTATTGAATGTAAGAATGAGTAAATGAATCTCTAAAAAGTGAGGTTCCAGGAATTTTTTTTCTTCTAATAAAGTATGTTTGATGTTATTATCTACTTACTGGGACAGGAAGGAAAGGGGAGGATGGATGGTGCAGCTTAAGCTCTAGAAGGTAAATATGACTGGGTCATTTTTCAGGGATGGCTTCATTGCTGCTCAGGCTAGAGGCCAGAGGATAAATTAAAAGGCCTCATGTACTACCTTATAAATCAATCATTAAGAAGCAGTATTCCAGGTATATGGGACACAAAGATGGTGGAAAATGAGGTGTAAATCCCCCTGCAGGATAGTTCAGTTGGTATCTGCCAGAAAAATCCAAGACAATTTGATGATTCATATTAAGTTATTCTGTAAAAATTGGAAAGACCTTGAACCTATTTCAAACCTCCAAGATGGTGACCCTAGGAAAAATATATTTTTTCTTTTTAGAGTTAGTCATTGGAGTAGTCCTAGCATGGCCTATCATATAGATTAGGTCCCTACAAGAGCAGAGAATGGTATTTAAGTATTTCATGAGCACCTCAAAGATTCCATATTAGGCACCATGGAGGAGAGAGATAAATAAGAAGTGGTTCCATCTGAGTTTACAGTCCTGTATTGATAGACTTTTTAGAAACACACCTATACAACTCCAAGTCCAGGTTGAATAGGATAAGAGAAAAAATAATAACAGGGAATTACTTTCTATTAGAGAAAATAAGAATGTTTTATAGTGAGGACATGACATTTTCCTGGGTCTTTTATGTAGGATTTTGATAGACTTAAATGGTAAGGTCTAGGGAGGGCATTCTGGGTTGAGGAAATTAGGTTTGCAAAGGCATGTGGTTGAGAACGCAAAGGGCACATGTGAGTGTAAGAAGGGGGTCTAATTTGACTGTAATGTAGGGAGTAAGAACAGAAGCTAAAGGCAAATGAGGTTGGAAGAAAAGTTTGCAGTCAGACATGAAGGTTCTTGCAGCTTATGCTCAGTAGTGCAGATTTTATTCTGTGGCTGGTATGAAGAGCCACCAGATGTTTCTTTTTTCCCCTTTTTTTCTTTCAATAGCTTTAGGGGTACAAGTGGTTTTTGGTTACATAAATGAATTGTAAAGTGGCAAAGTCTAGGCTTTTAGTGTACCTGTCACCTGACTAGTGTACATTGTACACAATAGGTGATTTTTTTTATCCTTCACCCCTTACTCACCACCTCCTCTTCTGAGTTCCCAGTTTCCATTATCCTATTGTGTATGCCTTTGCGTACCCATAGCTTAGCTCCCACATATAACTGAGAACATGCTCTATTTGGTTTTCCATTCCTGAGTTATTTCACCTAGGATAATGGCCTCCAGTTTTATCCAAGTTGTTGCAGAGGACAGTATTTCATTCTTTTTTATGGCTGAGTAGTATTCCATGATTGTGTGTGTGTGTATGTGTGTGTGTGTATACACACATACATACATATACCACATTTTCTTTATCCACTCATTGGTTGGTGGGCACTCTTTCCAATTGTGAATTGTGCTTCATGAACATGACAAAAATGTGCATGAAGGTGTATTTTTGATATAACCACTTATTTTCCTTTGGGTAGATACTCAGCAGGAGAATTGCTGAAGATCCACCAGATGTTTCCAAGTATGGGACTGACCTGAGAAAAGGATGGTGGAAATATCCATTTCTGGAAGTCTGATGTACATAATTCTGAGAAAGGTGGTGTTTGGTCCCTTTGGTTCAGTCTCCATTTCACTGAGAGAGCTAAACCCTAGGGAGTGGAGGGAGGCGCTGTCTATTCCCTGTTCTTGGCCTAGGTAGCCATGAGACCCCAAAGATTCTCCCTTCATTGTGGAATGGCTGATGCACCAAATGAAACGTCATCTCATGATGGGTCTGGCTGCATCTGGAGTTAGCCATGAGGCAAAATAATGAGCAGATTTAGTGAGGGCTTTTGGCTCCACCACCTCACACATTTAAACAACAGATACGCAGCAGTGGCAGCCAGAAACCAGGAGGCTGCAGTGAAGATGGAGGTGGGAAGAGAAGAGGCCCCAAGGGAGACATCCTTTGTTTATGATGTGGTGAGGTTTCTGTAAAATGAGAAGAAAAGTGAGGGAGAAGAGAACACTTGACGTACTTCCACCCTTCAGTCCTCATTTGGGAAAAACCATACACACTATGGGTGAACCCATGAGTCTTTATTAGACAAGAGTGTCCTGAACATTCAGCTGGGAACGATTTTCTCCAGAATGGGTATCCAGGCCAGGTGCTGTTTGTCATTCTCACTTCTCTGACTCCACTTCTTTCTCCAAAGACCCAAGGGGGAAAGCACAAATAGGTGACAGATGATCTCTTTCTCTGGCAGTAATTCAGGATTTGGCCACTGTTTCCTACACAGATTGTTTCCTCTGAGGCTTGAAGATGGGACAAAAATTAAAGAATGCAAAGCAGTCTCATTCTTGAGGGGTATGATCATACAATCCTGCTGAAATTTTCTCCATTTCAACTAATGGTTTTATATTTGAGCACCTATTATGTGCCAGGTATCAAGCTAGACGTTGTCACATACCTTCTCATCCATAAAGAAAAAGATAACCAAGTACAAGGAAATTAAAAAAGATCCTGAGATCTCAGTGAATCTGAAGTTGAGCTCAAATATAATAAATTCCAATTCTAGAATATATTAATTGTAAATGTTATAAAATAGACTAAAAAGAACTTTACATGCTGATAGACTTTGTTAGAGTATTAGGATCTGTTTCAGTCTTTTTATTTTAATACAGAAACTGGACCAGTTTCTAGTCACAGAGTATAAGAGTCAAGAATTCTCCACCCTAAAGATGCAAAGAGCTGGTGATTTAACTGGAACAAGGAAAGATTAAGAGCTGACAATATTTTCCAACACATGATAATACATCTTCTCTTTTTTTTTTTTTTTTTTTTTTTTGAGACGGAGTCTCGCTCTGTCACCCAGGCTGGAGTGCAGTGGCCGGATCTCAGCTCACTGCAAGCTCCGCCTCCCAGGTTTAGGCCATTCTCCTGCCTCAGCCTCCCAAGTAGCTGGGACTACAGGCGCCCGCCACCTCACCCGGCTAGTTTTTTGTGTTTTTTAGTAGAGATGGGGTTTCACCGGGTTAGCCAGGATGGTCTCAATCTCCTGACCTCGTGATCCACCCGTCTCGGCCTCCCAAAGTGCTGGGATTACAGGCTTGAGCCACCATGCCCGGCCCAATACATTTTCTCAATGATAGAATACAAAGTAAGTGATGAAAACCAAACCAATAGCTTCTAATTTTTTTACCTGGTCCATGAAAATCTCTACACTAGTACTGTGAGCCAACCCATTGTCCCTGTGGATTACGCTATGCCCCCATCCCTTATCAGAATTCCTTATTCATAGTAGGTGAAGAGGGGTTGAGGGAGCCTTTAATTTTTGGGATACTTTACTTGTGTTTTAGAATAATCTGAGGATTTTACAAAACACATATTAGTGGGACCCAGCTTTAGATGTTACAAAAGATACAGCAAGTTGGTAGCAGAGTTGTCCGGGACCCCTTGCCCTAGTTCTCCACCATCCAGTTACCTCCTGCAGCCCAGACCTGGCCACCCTGCATCTCTGCTCTCTGAGGGTGCATCCCAGTGACTCCTTCTCCTTTTCTTTCTCATTTCTCTAAACAAGCTGGCTCTGAAGGTGAAATTGGCTCCTAGAAATCAAGCCAGGGAATAACCTGACTATTTCTTGCCGAGAAGTAATAATTATGGCCCTGGAAGGATGCAATCTGCATACATTATTGCAAGTTATGCCAACAGAATGTCAACATTTGTGTCAGGAGGAATCTCGAGCAGCAATTACTCCAGGTCCTGGCCTGGCTTTTAAGACAGAGTTGGCTAATTGCAGGGGAGGTGAACTGGCGGGCGGGCGGGTTACACGGAAGGGAAGCAGACAGGGAATCACAACCTTAAAGGTCAGTGTGTGGTGGGATAGAAATGAACTTAGGGCTGGATAAGTCATGGCAGTAGTGGGGGTGGAACTGCTCTTTACTAAGATGAGAGGGAGGCCAGTCACAGGCACATTCACTTTTTAGTCTCAGGTTTTCCCCTACAGTTAAGGGTCTGCCTTCTCATAGACACTGAGGGGAAGTTTAGACTTTAATTTCTGTCTTCAAGGGAGCAGAGCAAAGTGATAAACTCTATTATCTGTTCATACATTCATCTGTTTATTGAGCACCTACACACCCCAAACTCAATGCTAGGGGCAGAGATTCAGAAGGGAAGTGGGCTCAGTCCCTGCTTTGTGCGAGTTCATAGTCAGGTGGATAGACCTACAAGAGATCACTGCAACACAACATGTAAGTGTTAAACTTACAAAATGCTCTGAGAAGATGGGTGATGACAGGGATTTGGGGCAGGGGACAAAGCAGGGGCACATTTTGTAAGGAAGTTAGAATGTGAGCTGCAATTTAAAAGATGAATGAGTAAAAATCTACTCTACCAGTGGTAGAATTCTTAGGATGAGGGAATTAATTTATGTGGAAAATAAAAATAGAAACTCTACCACCTCTAAAAATCAAGACAAACTAAATGTAAGAATAAACAGTAAAACATAAAAATATAGAAAAATGTACCCAGTGAGTTGACTTATTGAAAGGAAAAAAAAGTTAAAGGGCTCAGTTGTAGTCTTTCCTCTGCCACATGGGGTAACGTACCTAGCATTTATTGGGAAACTTCTAAGTGTTAGATATTTTGCATGTAATTAAAAATAATATTTAATTACATTATTGTATTATAAAAAAATCTACACAATCTTGTCTTAAGTCATTTTACAGTTGCAGAAACCATCTGGAAGAGGTTCAAAACATTGCCCAAAGTCACTCAGTAGAAAAAGGCACGAGTCAAAAGCAAGATCCATTCTTCTGGATCCCAAAGTCCAAGCTTTCCCCAGTGTCTGATGTAGCCTCTGAGACAAGTCAACTAAACTCCAAGTCTTTGATTTCTCATCTGTAAACAGAATCATTATATCAGTCTAAGGTTTTTACTTTTTTTTTCCTACAATGCAGCTAAACTGCAGAGGATAAGTGAAGTGGAGATCTGGGGAAGGGCGTAGTGAATAAAGTGGCCTGCCACAGATACTTATTTGAAGTCATATGTTTTATGTTTAAAATTCTTGCAGTCTTCTTTATACTATATCCTTGCTTGAATATACGAGTCTTAAATTCCACATTAGCTAAATGACTTAATTTTTCTTCCTAAAGCACTCAATAAAACTAATGCTTCAGGAAGTGGTGTCCAGGATCTACAAAGGTGGGGAGAAAGAAGAGCAAAACCATTTCATGTTAGACTTCAAGTTCCAGGGAGCCTCAAATTGTGATTACAGTGTAATGGCAAATTTGTGCAAGGGAGTAAGGTGAGTCCTCATCCCAAGAGTATCTCCTAAAGGAAATTCATCAATCCTTGGAACTACCTTGATCACAGCATGGGAGACTAGAATGGCCCTGAGAGAGGGCTTTAAAAATACAAAATCTTATAAGTGAGAAGATGCAACACTTGGTTTTCTGTGTCTGCTTTGTTTCAGTTAAGGTAGTGGCCTCCAATCTCACCATGTTGCTGCAAAAGGCATCATTTCATTCTTTTTATGGCTAAATAGTATTTCATGGTGTATATATACCACATTTTCTTTATCCAATCATCTATTGACCTAAATAATTTGCACACAGGGACATAGAATATGGAATGATAGCCAATGGAGACTCAGAAGAATGAAGAGCTGGGAGAAAAGTGGAAGATAAATTACTTAATGGGTACGATGTATTTTATTTGGGTGATGGATAGCCTAAAAGCCTTGACTTCACCACTACACAATCTATGCATGCAATAAAATTGCACTTGTATCCCATAAGTTTATACAAACTTTAAAAGTTAAAAAATAAAACTATGAAATCTTCCCAGGTCTCACTGAAGCTCCTAGAAGTCCAAGCATAAGGTGTACATCCTACTTGTACCCTGGGGCATCACAAGGACTCCTACTGGGAGCACACCTCCCAGCTGGAGGAGCTTAACCCCAGATGGTCTTAAACATTCCTTGCAGTGTTTTGATTCCCTATCACTGTGAAAGCCTTTCACTTTTCAAAATCCTCAAGCTAACAAAAACCGTCTTATTCCTGGGGGAGCAGTTACACTTTAGCTTACTGGGATGAAGAAGCATAAAAGAGGAGACAAACGGTTCCACCACTGACTGGCTGTGTGACCTTAGTGCTCAGATTTTCAGCCTCTCTCCTATAAAGAACTCAAGCCAGGAGGCTGAGGCAGGAGAATTGCTTGAACCGGGGAGGCGGGGGTTGCAGTGAGCTGAGATCACGCCACTGCACTCCAGCCTGGGTAAGAGAGCAAGACTCCGTCTCAAAAAAAAAAAAAAAAAAAAAAGCTCAAGCCACATGGTATTTGTATTAGTCCATTCTCACACTGCTTTAAAGATACTACCTGAGACTGGGTAATTTATAAACAAAAGTGGCTTAATTGATTCACAGTTCTGCATAGCTGGAGAGGCCTCAGGAAACTTACAATCATGGCAGAAGGTGAAGAACAACGCACGTCTTCATGGCAGCAGGAGAGGAAGACAGCGTGCAAGGAAGTGCCACACTTTAAAACCATCAGCTCTTGTGAGAACTCACTCACTATCAGGAGAACAGCATGGGGGAAACCGCCTCCATGATCCAATCACCTCCCCCCAGGTCCCTCCCTCAACATGTGGAGATTACAATTCAAGATGAGATTTGTGGGAGACATAGAGCCAAACCATATCAATATGGAATGTTCTTTTCTTCCAGCTGTAGAAACAGATGATCACACATCAAATCTACCAACTAAGCTCTGATTCTTAGCTCGAAAAGTGGATTTGTATGGGAGGTAGGGGCATTTAGGAGGCTAAAGTGATTTCACATGGGTGGCTATGACTGTCAAAGTTTCCCTCTGGAGTCACAGCTCAGAGTTGGCACCAGATAATGCTGCCACACCTGTCTCAGATCCTAGATTGTGTGAAGTTTATGGGAGAGAATGAACAGCAGGACACAAGGGGATCCACAGGACAAATGATCATGCCCTTGAAACCAGTGGGAGGTGAAGAAAGGAAGCTTAATTAATGACCCATCAGCACTGATGAGCAGAGGAGCTAACGGGTCAGCTGCAGCTTCCTGGCTGTGACATGCTCACACCAGGCAGGGGCCAGCAGCCTCTGAACCTGGCAGTAGATGTCTGTGACACAGTGTGCCTCCTGCCTTGGCTGACACATCTTGATTAGTTTCTGTCCCTTGGACTTGGGTACATTTCTCCCTGGGACGTGTGTCTCACTCCTTCAAAGGAGTTGTAAGTGGTGAGGAAAGGTTTTATCATGATCAGTAGCTGACTCAAGTGGGGTCAGGATGTTGACTTAGAAAATTACTGTTTTCCTAGAATCTGAATAAATCCAGTACCAGACCCAGACCTTTCAGGTTTAGAGAATTTAATTTAGAGCAATTGATTTATCCATTGTGGACAGATGGACTCTATAAAGTACTTTTGGACAGGATTTATGGCAGGTTTTCCCCACCTAACATGGTTTAAAAAAACAAAAATTCAACAGTTGCTGACAAGCTCCCCTGATCTTTTCAGGATCCATTCCCCATTAGACGGTGCTCATGTCAAGAGATAAACAGGTGAAAAGTGGCATCCTAATTGTAGTGTGAAACTGGTGTCATGGATAAAGAAGAAAGAGGGAGTGGCAGCTATAAGCAGCCACCCCCATGGGGGATCAGAAATTTGGTTCTGGAGGAAGTTTGCTGTTTAGCTTTCAATGCTCACATCATAGCCAGCGCCATTGAAAAGAGAAGAAAACTGAGAAGTACAGGGTGAATTCAAGTTCCTCATTGATTTCTTTCTCTTTTAATTATGTGGGGAAAGCAACATGAAAATGCAGTTAGGATTAAGACAAGAGTGTGTGCTGCAGGTTAAAATGCTATATTGTGTTTAAGGAGCAAATTGAGAGTATTTCAGAGAAGGGAAGTTTGAATGATGGGTAGGTGTAGGGATGGGATGGGGCAGGCAATTAGAAAGATCATCTAGAGAGGCAAGAGCAAACACATTCAAAAGCTAGCAGAAGGCAAGAAATAACTAAGATCAGAGCAGAACTGAAGGAGATAGAGACACAAAAAACTCTCCAAAAAATCAATGAATCCAGGAGTTCGTTTTTTGAAAAGATCAACAAAATTGACAGACCGCTAGCAAGGCTAATAAAGAAGAAAAGAGAGAGGAATCAAATAGACGTAATAAAAAATGATAAAGGGGATATCACCACCGACCCCACAGAAATACAAACTACCATCAGAGAATACTATAAACACCTCTACGCAAATCAACTAGACAATCTAGAAGAAATGGATAATTTCCTGGACACGTACACTCTTCCAAGACTAAACCAGGAAGAAGGTGAATCCCTGAATCGACCAATAGCAGCCTCTGAAATTGAGGCAACAATTAATAGCATACCCACCAAAAAAAGCCCAGGACCAGATGGATTCACAGCTGAATTCTACCAGAGGTACAAGGAGGAGCTGGTACCATTCCTTCTGAAACTATTCCAATCAATAGAAAAAGAGGGAATCCTCCCTAACTCATTTTATGAGGCCAACATCATCCTGATACCTAAGCCTGGCAGAGACACAACAAAAAAAGAGAATTTTAGACCAATTTCCCTGATGAACATCGATGCAAAAATCCTCAATAAAATACTGGCAAACCGGATTCAGCAGCACATCAAAAAGCTTATCCACCATGATCAAGTGGGCTTCATCCCTGGGATGCAAGGCTGGTTCAACATTCGCAAATCAATCAACGTAATCCAGCATATAAACAGAACCAAAGACAAGAACCACATGATTATCTCAATAGATGCAGAAAAGGCTTTTGACAAAATTCAACAGCCCTTCATGCTAAAAACGCTCAACAAATTCGGTATTGATGGAACGTACCTCAAAATAATAAGAGCTATTTATGACAAACCCACAGCTAATATCATACTGAATGGGCAAAAACTGGAAAAATTTCCTTTGAAAACTGGCACAAGACAGGGATGCCCTCTTTCACCACTCCTATTCAACATAGTGTTGGAAGTTCTGGCTAGGGCAATCAGGCAAGAGAAAGAAATCAAGGGTATTCAGTTAGGAAAAGAAGAAGTCAAATTGTCCCTGTTTGCAGATGACATGATTGTATATTTAGAAAACCCCATCATCTCAGCCCAAAATCTTCTTAAGCTGATAAGCAACTTCAGCAAAGTCTCAGGATACAACATTAATGTGCAAAAATCACAAGCATTCTTATACACCAGTAACAAACATGCAGAGAGCCAAATCAGGAATGAACTTCCATTCACAATTGCTTCAAAGAGAATAAAATACCTAGGAATCCAACTTACAAGGGATGTAAAGGACCTCTTCAAGGAGAACTACAAACCACTGTTCAGTGAAATAAAAGAGGACACAAACAAATGGAAGAACATACCATGCTCATGGATAGGAAGAATCAATATCGTGAAAATGGCCATACTGCCCAAGGTTATTTATAGATTCAATGCCATCCCCAGCAAGCTACCAATGAGTTTCTTCACAGAATTGGAAAAAACTGCTTTAAAGTTCATATGGAACCAAAAAAGAGCCCGCATTGCCAAGATAATCCTAAGTCAAAAGGACAAAGCCGGAGGCGTCACGCTACCTGACTTCAAACTATACTACAAGGCTACAGTAACCAAAACAGCATGGTACTGGTACCAAAACAGAGATATAGACCAATGGAACAGAACGGAGCCTTCAGAAATAATGCCACACATCTACAACCATCTGATCTTTGACAAACCTGACAAAAACAAGAAATGGGGAAAGGATTCCCTATTTAATAAATGGTGCTGGGAAAATTGGCTAGCCATAAGTAGAAAGCTGAAACTGGATCCTTTCCTTACTCCTTATACGAAGATTAATTCAAGATGGATTAGAGACTTAAATGTTAGACCTAATACCATAAAAACCCTAGAAGAAAATCTAGGTAGTACCATTCAGGACATAGGCACGGGCAAGGACTTCATGTCTAAAACACCAAAAGCAACGGCAGCAAAAGCCAAAATTGACAAATGGGATCTCATTAAACTAAAGAGCTTCTGCACAGCAAAAGAAACTACCATCAGAGTGAACAGGCAACCTACAGAATGGGAGAAAATTTTTGCAATCTACTCATCTGACAAAGGGCTCATTTCCAGAATCTACAAAGAACTCAAACAAATATACAAGAAAAAAACAAACAACCCCATCAAAAAGTGGGGAAAGGATATGAACAGACATTTCTCAAAAGAAGACATTCATACAGCCAACAGACACATGAAAAAATGCTCATCATCACTCGCCATCAGAGAAATGCAAATCAAAACCACAATGAGATACCATCTCACACCAGTTAGAATGGCAATCATTAAAAAGTCAAGAAGTTCAACCATTATGGAAAACAGTATGGCAATTCCTCAAGGATCTAGAACTAGATGTACCATATGACCCAGCCATCCCACTACTGGGTATATACCCAAAGGATTATAAATTATGCTACTACAAAGACACATGCACACGTATGTTTATTGCGGCACTATTCACAATAGCAAAGACTTGGAATCAACCCAAATGTCCATCAGTGACAGACTGGATTAAGAAAATGTGGCACATATACACCATGGAATACTATGCAGCCATAAAAAAGGATGAGTTTGTGTCCTTTGTCGGGACATGGATGCAGCTGGAAACCATCATTCTCAGCAAACTATCGCAAGAATAGAAAACCAAACACCGCATGTTCTCACTCATAGGTGGGAACTGAACAATGAGCTCACTTGGACTCGGGAAGGGGAACATCACACACTGGGGCCTATCATGGGGAGGCGGGAGGGGGGAGGGATTGCATTGGGGAGTTATACCTGATATAAATGA
>NC_045447.1:19105975-19242400 GCF_002776525.5 Piliocolobus tephrosceles | reverse complement strand
GTGGCAATCATTAAAAAATCAGGAAACAACAGGTGTTGGAGAGGATGTGGAGAAATAGGAACACTTTTACACTGTTGGTGGGATTGTAAACTAGTTCAACCATTATGGAAAACAGTATGGCGATTCCTCAAGGATCTAGAACTAGATGTACCATATGACCCAGCCATCCCACTACTGGGTATATACCCAAAGGATTATAAATTATGCTACTACAAAGACACATGCACACGTATGTTTATTGCGGCACTATTCACAATAGCAAAGACTTGGAATCAACCCAAATGTCCATCAGTGACAGACTGGATTAAGAAAATGTGGCACATATACACCATGGAATACTATGCAGCCATAAAAAAGGATGAGTTTGCGTCCTTTGTAGGGACATGGATGCAGCTGGAAACCATCATTCTTAGCAAACTATCACAAGAAGAGAAAACCAAACACCGCATGTTCTCACTCATAGGTGGGAACTGAACAATGAGCTCACTTGGACTCGGGAAGGGGAACATCACACACTGGGGCCTATCATGGGGAGGGGGGAGGGGGGAGGGATTGCATTGGGGAGTTATACCTGATATAAATGATGAATTGATGGGTGCTGACGAGTTGATGGGTGCAGCACACCAACATGGCACATGTATACATATGTAACAAACCTGCACGTTATGCACATGTACCCTAGAACTTAAAGTATAATAAAAATAAAAAAAAAAAAAGAAAGATCATCTAAGGCAGCAGTCAGCAAAATTTCTCTGTAAAGGTCCAGATAGTAAATATCTTGGATTTTACAGGCCAAATGGCCTCTGCTGCATCTATTCAGCTCTGCCATTGTGTGTGAAAAGTAGGTACAGATAATACATAAGTGAATGGTCATGAATGTGTTCCAATAAAACTTTACAAAAACAGGTGCCAGCCAGGTCTGGCCCACAGGCCATGGTTTGTTGATCCTTGATTTAAAGTGTGTGATGACTCCATATTTCCCTCCTACCATACTAGGCTGTTCTATCATGTTTAGACCATCACAGTACCCAATATGAAGCTCTCTGGAAGAGATCCCATGGAGAACAGCACCAGGAATTCAATCATAACCATTCATTGAGCAAACATTATGTCAGATATGGAATAGGCACTTTGCACATATCATTTCTAACATTTGCCACTCTATGGGTAAAAAACTGTATTATGGTCACCATGTCATGAAATCTGGAACCACTTGTCTTCCAGTGAATAAATAACCTCTACCCAGTCCCTCGGTTAGGAGTGGCCCATAGAATGTGAGCACATGTGATGGGTTTCATTACTGGGAGGACATTTTTTATCATGGTGACAAACTCTTCACAGCTAGTGGTGGGAGCATGTACCAAATGGAAGATGCCACAGATGGAAGCATCTGGAATGCTGGGCCAAACACAGATGAGCCTGCCCTGGCTAGCTGTTCGATGTCTGCAGTAGACTTTAAGCAAAAATCAGTTTCTGTTGTATTAAACCACTGAGATGCTGGGAATTTGGTTGCTGTTGCCACTGCAGTCTTACTTAGCCTGACCTCACTAATGAGGAAACTGAGGCTCAGCAGGGAATGAGTAACTCACCAAGGATTTACAGCAAATAATTGGCTAAGGCAGGATTAAACCTGGATCATTCTGACTCCAAAGTCCAGTATTTTCTCCACTGTGAAATTTAAAATATAAAGAAATTCATATTCATCCTGAGAAAAGGAGCCAGAGTAATCTTTTTTCCAAATGTAATTTACATTTACTTTGAAGTAGAATCTCAGTCCTTGCCATGTTCTCTGGGACCCTACATCATTTTCCGTTGCACATCTTTCCACCCTCCCTCATCTTCTCCCACTCAGTCCTTCTCTTACTGAGCCCCAACCACCATGGCCTCATTTCAGCTCCTTGAACTTTCCAAATTCTTCCTCTTCTTGGGAAATTCATATATACAGTTCCGTAAGTCTGGCATGTTTTAACCTCTAATCTTTGCTAGGCTGACTCCTCTTACGTGTTATGTCTCAGCTTAAATGTTCTTTTCCTTAGAAACATTTTCTCCAACTGTACGTAATAACCTCCCCCGTTATTCCCTTGCATCCTCCTTTGTTGCTTCTCAGTCTCAATTTCAGCTTGGATTTGTATATGTGTTTGGTTACTTGCTTATTGTTTATCTTTCCAAGGAGGGTCCAAACTCTGCCAAATTCCTTTAGGGCTGTATACCAAACTCTAGCACAGTGCCTGACATACAATAGACTCTCTATAACTACTTATTGACTGAGTGAAGGCCAACATGGAGTCTTACATTTATTTCAGATATAGGTAAATGGAAAGATCATTGATTCAGACATCTAGCTTTGCCATTTGCTATTTGTGTGGTTCTGAACAAGTAAGTTTATGTCAACAGGTAATGATTCACTCATGGCAGAGGAGAAATAACTTATGTGATGAGTGATTACCATGGACTGACCTCTACACCAGAAATCAGGTAGTAGGGTTTCACTTATAACAATCATGCATGTTGGATACAGCCAGTGTTACTGGGATGGGAATAAATATTTAAAGTATCACTTCTGTGATAAATAACATGAGATCTGTACTCATTCAATATCTATTAAAGGCATCACTAACCATTTATTGATTTTTTAAAAGACCATACTAGTTGAATAAAACTTCTAGACCAAGGGAAACAGCAAGTTGTGGTGGAAAAAAACAACCTAGGCTTGGAAGCACTGTCTACCACTCTCTAGAGTTATGAACAGGGAAGAGAGGTGAGGTCTCTCTGAATCCATTGTGTGTATGAGTGCAGGTGCACATGTGTGCGCGTTTAGTCTATAAAATGGATGGATATCTTATGATATCCATCCACATCATAAGATTATATACAGTAAGTACTGGTGAAAGCACTAGGTGATTGGTGAACTTCAGAAAGCATTATGGTGTGTGGACCACTCACGGGCTTTGCAATTCCACATATTTTGGGTGGAAAAATAAACTACCCCACTCACTAGTTGTATGACACTGATTAAATTACCTATCTTTTCTAAACCTTATTTTTCTTATCTGTAAAATGGAAATAGTAGTCCTTACTTCATCTGGCTCTCATAAAAGTTAAAGGTTATGGACATAAGATACATAGCAATGATAGAAAACTTGATAGAAGGTTGTCCTTGTAATGCAAGACACTCATTATACAAGGGCTGCTGAATAACATGGCAGTGAGTAGGTTCAGGCTATGGATTTGTTGGGCCCCGCAAGGAATCCACTTTCTAGATACCTTGGAGGCCTGTTTGTTGCTTATCTGGATCTGCAGTGCTTCCTCCTATTCTGTATTTGAGGTGGTTCAATGTGGCAGAGACATATGCTACTTCCAAGTCTCTGCTCCAGGTCTCCAGGGAAAAAGAAACACAGCAGTGTGAGGAGCTGGACAGCTTCTTCTACAGAGCCCTGGAAAAGAGCTCTGTGTTCCTTCTGTCTGAGAGGTGTTATGTAAATAGGAAGCTTTAATTACTATAATTAGCTCAGGCGCTGGCTCCTTAACAAGAGCGGTCACACCTGACTCCCTGCGGCAACTGACTCTGAATCTGGCCATCTGAGCCATTGGAGAAAAAAATAGGGTAGTGGTGGAGGGAATTGGGTTGGTCAGAGGGTGTCAGCCAAGTGGTCAGGGGAGCAAAATAGCTGCCTCCAACTGGGGTAGGCACAACAGGGTAGAAAGTCAAAGCCCACCACTCAGTGGTTGTTGATAATTCCTCATAGCAGGGGACACCTGATAATTTGTAGGACATCTGGATGATGAGCATCACAATTTTCATGCCACAGGAAATGCCCAGAACCAAGTAGGTAAAGGCTTTGGACTCAGACTTGCTCCAGATTTGAGTACAAAGTGCTGCCACTTACTAGCTGTGTTTCCTTGAACACATGCTGTCACCTCTCTGAATGTTTTTCCACTGCATAAGAGCAGTGTGAAGATTTAATGAAATGTAATTAAGAATGGATGTAAAGTGCTGAGCATGGCACCTGGCATCTGGAAACCATCTTGTGCACCACCTCACATAATCCTCACAGCAACCCTCTCAGTGGGAATGCTCATCCCATTTTACAGACTAGGAAGCAGGCTCAGAGGAAGTTGTAAATTCCCTTGCCATGGATTTGGCAAGGTTCCATTCTACAGAGTAAAGGCAGTGCATGCCTTCAAGTGATAGGGGCTGGGGTGGAAAAGAACTGAGCAATGACTGCAACAGAAACATTAATGACGACAGTAGTTATAAAAAACCAGCACTTCTGGAGAACCCTCTCTGTACCAGCCTGTTATAGACGCCATACATAACTGTACCATTTCACCTTCCCCAACCACCCTATGAAAATCTAAGGATTAGAGAGCTTAAGCCAATGCTTCTCAAACCTCAGTGTGCAAATAGATCACCTGAGGATCTTTTTAAAATACAACAGGTCTATGGGACCTGAGACTCGAAGTCTCTAACAATCTTCCAGATGATGCAGATGGTCTGAGGGCCATACTTTGGGTAAAAAGGGCTTAAATAACTTATTCAAACTCACTCAATTATCAAGGAGCAGAGACACGATTTAATTCAGTTCTCTCTGACTCCAGAGTCTGTGTTCTGTTCTCTACTCTTAATAATTGAGGTAGATTTTCCAGAGGAGGTGGCATTGGAGAAGACCCTTGAAGGATCACCTAGGAAGATAGCATCCCTAGCCTCAACTCTGTTTTAATGAATAGATATAGTTCATTTATCATAAAGAGCACCCACTTACTTTCCAACCATGTACTCAATTTCTTAAAAGCTGTTGGTTTAGGTAAGTAAGTAAACTGTCTCCCTTGCTGCTTCTTTATACATTTGCTTAGCAAATCCTTTCACTCATAGAGAGTGTAAGAAAATTATAAATTCAGAATTACCAACACAAAAACTAAGGAAATTTTACTATATCGACAGCAAGCTTGTTGTAACACTGATATTGGATCCCCTGCCCTACTTGAGGATTGTAGGTAAGACCTAAAGGTCCAACCTAAAATAAGGAATTTTATACTTCATAAATGTAGATGACTATATTCTCCGTCAAAATCAGGGTGATTTTGCACACAAAATGAACCTCCGTCATCCTTCACCACTTGTGATTATGTGCCCAGCAGGCCTGCTGCTTCTAGTCTTAAAATAAGAGAATGTTAAATCAAGAAGGGGCTTTAAAAAATAGGCCATCTATCAGATATATATGGTAAGCCCTAGAGCAAACACTAAGAAAATAACAAAAATATACATTGGGAAAAATTAAAGGAACTAAAATGTTACACTAAAAAATATTCACTTACTATGAAAGAAAGTATTAAAGGCATAGAGGAATGAAAAAGGCATGAGGCATATAAGAAGTGGATTTAACTATGACAGTTCCTGCATGAGTCTGATTTTGCAGTGACTAGTTGAAATCACTATCATGGTTTGTTTTGTTTTCATTTCTCAAGGAAAGTCTCAGCATGCATGCAATTCCTATTGGGAGAGTGAACATTCCACTTAATGATGAAACTGTAAGAATCACTCTTAAGTTTAGGTGTACCCCTAATGTTCAACGTTATCACAAAGGATATTAACCAATGCAAAAGTATAAGAAAAAGCGTAAGAGTCATATCCTGGAAAGGAGACAGAATAGTAACAGAGAGGCAGGTGACTTAACGGCAAAGAGAACAGATGATGAAGCCACACACAGGTTTAAACTTTGGCTTTCACATTTACTATCTGAGAAATCCTGGGCAAGTTTCTTAATCTATGCTTCCATTGCTCCACCTATAAAATTAAGATTTCAGTGATTATGGTAAATAGCAATGAGCTATTGTTGTAAAGACTAAATGAGTTAATATTTGTAAAATGCTTAGAAAACGTAACTTCTACATAATCATTTGCTATTACTCAGACAACATAATTTTTCATAAAGCTATCATAATTTACATGAAAAATTCAAAAGATTTAATAGCCTAGCCACTGGAACTGATAACAAAAGAGCTCTGCAAAGTTTCTTGATACATCAGCCTAAAGGGATAAATAGTGCCTCTTCCCTCTTGCAATAATCGATGTGATGACATAACAAAAAGGAGAAAAGACAAATTGACCTGTCCATGTCAGAAAGATGAAAGAAGACTCTCTTTCTACAAGGTTAGAGAATGAGTCAAACTAGGAGGTGGAAAGAGAGAAAGGATAATGTCTGAAAGCTAGGTGTTCTACCTTACTCAGTAGAGATAGAAAAGGGAGGTTCAAGTGGGCTTACATGGCACCTCACTCCTGAGGCTGTTTACAGGCAAGTAATGTAGGCAGCCCCATTCCTGGTGAAGAAACTGTCCTCACCATCCCCAATGCAGAAGTCATAACAAAAAAATGCACATTTTTTTAACCCATTGCTTTTACTATCCCCCAATCTCACCCTATCCATCCTGCACGCTTCCAGTGTCCTCTTTCTTAGCATGATTTTTTTTCTCTGAAAGGAATGCCTCTGCCTCTCCACTGTATTGCAAAATCTTCCTTACCTTTCAAGCGCTATCTCAAATGATACCTTCTCTGCAAAAGCCTTCCCTGGCTCTATCATGCAGAATCAAAAACTGCCTGCCTTGTTCTTTGTCCATGTTATATTTATATTTAGTTGCAAGATGAATTATAGACTGAAAAACTCAAACAGACATTTCTATTCACCAACTAATTGCTTGATTTACTCCCTAACTTTCTTTCTTCAGATTAAACCAAAGAGATGCAGAGTGCTTCTCCTATTTCTTACAGAGAAGGCATAAGTATTTGGGATGAGGCCAAACTCTCAACACCCCAGACAAGAGATTTTTTTTTTTACTCTGAACTCCCTCTACAACCAACTCCCAGATGAGGATTTGCAGAATGTTCTTAGCTTGTGGGAACTCAAGGGAAAAAGTCTTCAGAGAGGAAATGAGATAAACATAGAAATAGAGACACAATGTTGTCTTAAATCCTGTTTCCCTAGGAATTTGGACTCAGAGCAGATGTTTGCAAAGCAATGTTCAAGTATGAGAGCAGGAAAATGATGAACTATTCCTGGGCAATCCAAGGAAGATATGAAATGCCGAGCAACGTGCTCAGTTTATTCTGATGCTGCAGACGCTTAGACTGTGTTTGGTAGATCCAAAATAAAAACTGCTTTGGCTTCAACAGAGAGAGAGCTGAAAGGAGTACAAGATGATGTTTTCAGCATCAAAAGCTGATACCACCTTTCCCCTTAAATTAAATGACTAATATACATAGATATTGATCCCAGTATTTCACTATTCAAAAAGTCTATCTTCTTCCTTCTCTTACTCATTCAAAAAATTCCTAATGACCCTAAAATGTCATGTGAAGTGATGGAGAGGCAGCACTTGACCTCACTTTCTTTATAGTTTAGTGTAAGGAAACTAATGATTTCAAAATAACTATGGAATTGCAATTATCATCAGTGGGATGAAATAGAGACAAAGGAAGCAACAATATTATATAACTAGGGGGTTAACCTAGTTGAGAGGTGGGGAGAAAGAAACAGGAACACCCTCCCTGGGAAAGGATAGTGAACCTGAGATTGAACCATGAATAGATTCATGCAGATAAAGAGCAGAGCAAGAGCATTTTGGGCCACAACAGAAACTTCCAGACAAACTCTAAGGTAGAAAGGAGTTCGACAACTTCAAGAAATAAGAGAAAATCAGCATAGCAATAACAGCAGGTGTTGGGTATAGAGTGGTGCAAGCTGAGGTTGGTAGTGGGGTAGAGACCATATCTATCAAGGCCTTATAGACCGTGTTAATGATTGTGGACTTTATCCTGAGAGCACTTAGAGCAATTAAGCTGGAGGATGATGTGGTCAGAATTTGCATTTCAAATGTTCTACCTAACAAGGTCCTATCGATATACAAATGCTCAACTTGAATTCCACCTCCTTAGTAAATCCCTGAAGCTGTTCCTCATACACATATCTCAGCTCTCTCACTGTCCATGGTATCTACCAATCCCCTTTTTTTTTTTTTGCTTCACAACCCAATACTTTAAAGTATTCTATATTTTTTTTCAGTGTGATAGCCTTACTTGTTTGTGATATGCGAAAATGCCTTAAGAACAGGAATCACAGGCTCAAAGTTAGAAAACAACCTAGCAATAACGTAGCCCAAATATCCATGCAACTAAAAAATGACCTTGAAGCATCTGTGAGAAGACATTATCTTTTTCTATACTTGAATATTTCTCAGTGATGGGACACCTCCTATCTCTGATATCTCTGACTGAAACACTCCACCTAAGACTATTTCTGCCATATGATGCAATTGAAGACTACTATCACATAATGCCATCCTAATTCCTTCTCTCACTGGAAGATGAAGATATCCACTTTTGACTCACTCTAACCCTTTCTTCATACTGTCCGTAGTGTAATCTTTCTTACATTCAGCTCTGGTAACAACATACTTCTTTTTAAACCAAGCTTGTCCAGCCTATGGCCCACAGACTGCATGTGGCCCAGGATGGCTTTGAATCTAGCCCAATGCAAATTTGTAAAAGTTCTTAAAACATCGTGAGTTTTTTTGCAATTTTTTTCTTTTTTAGCTCATCAGCTATCCTTAGTGTTAGTGTATTTTGTCTGTGGCCCAAGACAATTCTTCTTCCAATGCAGCCCAGGGAAGCCAAAGATTGAACACCTCTGTTTTAAGCCCTTTAGTGGTAGATGCCTATACCAACTTAATTGGTGAGGTGGCACTACATGTTCCAGAATATTTTTTACTAAATACTTTAGAATGAGCAGAGTCAGAAGACATATTTTATACAGTTTGGAAGGCAGAACTGAAGAAGCATTCATATTCATTTTACATTTGGAAGATTATTACAGGGCCCAAGGTACTCTTGGTGGTTAATTTTATGTGTTGACTTGACTGGGAGCATAGGTTGTCCAGACATTTGGTCAAACGTTATTCTAGATAATTCTGTGAGGGTGACTCTGGGTGAGATTAACATTTTTGAATCAGTAGACTGCGTAAAGTGGATTGCCCTCTCTAATGTGGGTAGGCCCCACGGGTGGGCCCCACTCAATCAGTTGAAGAACTGAATAGAACTACAGGCCCACCCTCCCTCTAGTAAGAGGGAACTCCTCCTACCTAAATGCCTTCAAGCTAGGGCATTTTTTTTTTTTTTTCCTGCTATCAGACTAACTGATGCTTCAGCTATTCCTGGATCTCCAGCCTGCCAACCTTCAGATTGAAACTACACCATCAGTTCCCTCGGTCTCCAGCTTTCTCACTGCAGATCTTGGCCCCTGTCAGCCTCCATAATCACATGAGCCAATTTCTTATAATAAATCTCTTTCTATATATACATATTCATCTTGTTGGTTCTGTTTCCTTAAAGAACTTGGACTAAAACACATCTCATGCATGTTGTGCTTGTCTGTTGACTCACGTCGTTGTTGTGGGGTCACAGCCAGGCCTACAAGCTCCTCCAACTTTCATAAATCTCCTCCTTTAGCTTCTCCCATGCCTGGAACAGGTGTGCTTGGCCAGGACAAAGGATGCCAGCTTCTCTTGCCAGCCACTCCCTTGTCATAGTTGAAGACTGGAGACAGTGAGAGACAGACGTGATTCTCAGCCAGTACCCGTGGATGGCAGTTCATCCTCACAGGTTTCAGTTTATTCTTGCCTTCTCTATCTCATCTCCATCTTCCCTTCCCAACTGCCCACTCTGCTGACTTCAGGCTTCATCTGCAGTCACAGAAGCAAGACCTCACTGTACATGACTATATAACCAGCTCCCACAATTGCATAAGGTCAAGTCCCTATAATAAATACTCTGCTTCTCTGACCAAACCATGACTAATGTACCCCTCAATGGTTTCCCTTAATGCATAAAGATCAATGCCTTATGTGCATGAATATGGTCTAGAGAAGTGGCTGCATGATAGGATCCACTTGCTCTTTTTGACTCATTACAGACTTCTCTCCTTCTCACACTCTTCTCCTCTCTTCAGCCACAATGACCTTTTATGTTCTTTGTCCTTAAGTGTATCCACTCAACAGCTTCCATATTTATACACATGATTTTCTTTCTGCCCCAAATATTATTTTTGTCAGTTTGTAAATTCCTCAGGTCTTAACTTAGACATCACTTCCCAGAGAAGTCTCCCAGTAATCCATGGAATTAGGTAATTATCTCTTCATATGCTCCCATAGCACCCCATAGCATACCACCTTAACATTGTAACGATTTATGTAAGTATAATATTAAGTACTTATCTTTCTAAATGGCCATGTCTAGATTTCTTACTGCAGCTACTCACAGCATCAAAACACCCAGTTCCCGGTACTGACTGAACAACTGTAGATGGTTATACCATTCTCTAAAAGTCTTCTTATTTCCTGAACAAACCGAGAATGCATCATTCAGCTCTTCATAGTGAATTCTATTTACCCTTCTTTCTCTATTGTGACACATCATGGACTTACTGATTACATTTGGTTGAATACTAATTTCATGATGAGAGTCAGACCTTTTGTTTCCTAATTAACTTGGTCTTCCAATCCGTCAAATTACTAAATATTTGAGCAGAAAAATATATTTTGGTAATTTACTCAATCCAAGCTCACAAATTTATCGGCAACTCTCCCAAGTGCTTCCTACCTATATGGCCTTGAATAGAGGCTATGCTGACTTCATTGGGAATGTTATGGAAATAGTATTGTTGTATTGCCTGTTTTTCTGATGATTCAAAAATGCATTTTAGGGAGGAACATGAAAGAAGTACAACTGTGGCTCCCTTATCAACCACTTTAATACTTTGTGATTATTCATAGCAACCATACTCTATTTCTTCCATTCCACTTTTTAATTGTGATCTTCAATAGAATGCCTAAATTCCAAATAGCTTTAATTAGAATGTTTCTGGGAGGAGTAGAATTGAGTAGACAGTTTATGGTTTCAGATATTTTGAAAGGAGAAATTGTATAACCTTTTCAACATGTCTTCTATTTTCTATTTTTCCCTCTTCTTGATTTCTTATATTCATGTTTCAAGGGATTTCTCTAAAAAAGAAAAAAAAAATAAGCAATTGCTTTCTAGACGTTAACCATTGGGGAGTTTGAAAAAACCTTCCAGATGGGATATATATATGAAAAATCTCATCTCAATGAAAAATAAATCCCCCAAATAGAGGCATGTAATGAAACACCTAATTCACTCCAACTATACTGGTCATATTGCTGTAATATTATAATGCCAGATGACTCTTTTAGCACCATGGACAACAGCTGGCCTTCCATCAGGAATGTCTAAAAATGAATGCAATGCTATCTCTTTCCAATAGAAATTTGGCTAGTATTTGAAGTCTATTGAATGGCACACTCCTCATATTCATGCTAAACAATTAGAGATTTTTAATAAGAAGTTTTAAAAAGTCTTTTATTCTGTTCACTCTCCGGAAAGAAATCTGGATTTCTACATTGCTACATGACATCATTGAACACTGAAAAAGATCTCTCAAGAGTCATCCAATTGCAACACCAGCAATCATTTTCTCAGTCTTTAAGTTCTGTGACCTCTCTGAAAATTTGTGACTAGTGATTTCGCCCTATAGGGCAGAATTTTTTCCTTTCTCTTTTTTCCCCCACCATCATAACATATTATTGTTAATCTATAGCCTTTTCCCAAGTCCTTCCTTTTCTCCTTTAATTCTCTTGCCTTTAATTAATTTATTTTTTTTAGATAGGATCTCTCTCTGTCACTCCCAGGCTGAAGTGCAGTCGCATGACCTCGGCTCACTGCAACCTCTGCCTCTCAGGCTCAAGTGATTCTCCTGCCTCAGCCTTCTGAGTACCTGAGTTTACAGACTTGTACCACCATGCCTGGCTAATTTTTGTATTTTTAGTAGACGGGGTTTCACCATGTTGCCCAGGCTGGTCTTGAACTCCTGACCTCAAGTGATCCACCTGCCTCAGCCTCCCAGAGTGCTGGGATTACAGGCGTGAGCCACTTTGCTCAGTCTTGTTTTGCTTATTTTTACCTTTTAAATGCATTTGTCTCCACAAAGCACATTGTTTGCATTAATTTCTTAAAATTACACTAATATTCTTTTCTTTGAAAATCCCTTCATTTTGTTAAGTGAAATAAGCCAGGCACAGAAAGACAAACATCACATGTTCTCAATTATCCATGAGAGCTGAAAATTATAACAATCGAATTCATGGAGATAGAGAGTAGCAGAGTGGTTATCTGAGGCTGGGAAGCGTAGTTGGGCATGGGGGGTATGGGAAAGAGGGGATGGTTAATGGGTACAAAAATAGTTAAAGAATAAATAAGATATAGCATGTGTTGGCACAATAGAGTGACTACAGTAAAAAAGAATTTAATCAGTTGTTCAATTTAAAATAACTAAAAGAGTATAACTGGATTATTTGAAACACAAAGGATAAATTCTTGAGGTGATAGATACCTTATTTTCCCTGATATAATTATTATGCACTACCTGCTTGTATCAAAATATTTCATGAAACCTATAAATATATACACCTACTATGTACCCACACAAAATTTTTTTTTACAGAGAAAATCCCTTCCAGGACCATTACCTCTGTAGAGGTGACACTGAAATCTCTTTTTCTATTTCTGACGATCCTCCTAGCTATAAGTTTTCATATTTCCAACCACCTGCTAGATCCTTTAAATCAAGTGTGGCTGATACCTCAAATATGTCTGAAATGAAACTTATTCATATTCCCTTTAAAATTCTGCAACTCTTTGTCTCTTAATTACATTTTTGTAGTGCTTTCCTCCTTTAGATAAACTAATTTTAGCACCTAGAAGTTATTCTTTACTTCTTTCTCCCACAACTAAACAAGTGTCAGGTTCTTTTCATGTGACCCTGTAATAAGACTCTGTGTTAACCAAAACAATTCATTACTTACCCAGATTTTAGTCACCATAATCGCACTGTTGTGTCTGGCTCCAAGGCTGGAGAGCATCTCTGCTTCACAAAAGAAGTTCCATACGCCCATTTCAGTGCTGCTACCCTATGTCAGTGTTCATTTTCTCTTGCCTCCTGCCCGTTCTTTTGAAGTAAATCAGTATAATAGAAGGAACTCAAGCCAAGAAGCCCCACCAGTCTGAGTTTTAACATTGCCTCTTACACTAACTACCACTGTGTGAATTCTCATGGCACCTAAGTTGTCCTAGATATGAAAATGAGGATGAGTATAAAACTGTCACAGATTTGTTGTGAGAATAAAAGGAGTTTACATGTGCAAAGTGATTAGCCATGCTCCTAGCACAGAGTAAGACTTCAACAAATATTAGTTACCTTCCCTTTCTCATCCTAACATGGATCTCTGTTACCAGTCCTTCCATTCTAATCCATATTAAATAATATTGCTTAATTGATTTTTTCATACTGCTCTTCTAATAGTTCTATTACTGTCCCACTGATTGCAGAAAGCTCACATTCCTTAACTCAGCATTCAAAACTATCATTTAACTGCCCCCAATCTATACTTCAAACATGATTTCCCATTCTACTTTATTGAAACTACAGGGAATACTACCCTGGACCTTGCATTTCCTGACATCAGACTTGTTCAAGCTGTTTCGTTTTTTTTTTTTCTTTTTGTTTTGTTTTTTGTTTTTTTAAAGAAGGGATACCTTTCACATCTCCAAATACATGTTTTAAATTCTAGCTAAAAACTGTCTCTTTGATTAATATATTGAAGATCCCTCAGCTAAATAAGATTTCATTTTATTCCAAATTTCCACAGCGACTTAAATATATTTTTCATATAGTACTGATTACACTTCAGTTTGTTAACTACATATTTATGGTATTTGTTTTATATTTCTTGCTGAACTACATGCTTTTTAAACATAGGAAGCACATGAAAACCATATTCATATTACCAGCAGTACCTAACATAATGTTTTCTGCATTGTAAGTATTCAATAAATATTTGTTATAACATGAATATCCTGTCAGTTATCATTACATGTGCATAGCTACCTTGTTAGCAAGAAACCCTTGCAATCAAGAAACAGTCCAAATGATGAAACATTTGAGGTATAATGTCTATTATACCTATAAAGACTCATTCGCTATAAAGAAGTCCAGTAATTTAAGCAATGAATTTTTGACTGCTGCCCTTCTGAAGTCATTATGGTCCTGACTCTGATTGGTTTTATGTACGTATGTATGTATATATGCATGTATGTATACATATATATATGCATGTATGTATGTATACCTATATATATCTAGATATAGATATAGATATAGATATATATGACCTTCCTTCTGCTCCTTCCTTTCCTGGGTAATTGAATTAGACTTATTCTGTTAAATAGATGTGTTTCCTAACCTAGGAGCCAGATGTAAGCCCTAGTGCACGATAAAAATGTGATAAAGGAGAAGTATGTTTACTTTCTCCTGTGGGGAATGAAATACAGGTAAATAATGAATTGCTCTGCTTAGCATGGGCAGTCTTATTATTGCTTTTATTTTTGAAATGTCATTAGACACAATGGAATCAAAAAGCTCTATAGATGGAATATCAAGTTATTAAATTCATAATTCCAACTCTCCTAGTAATATTCCTTCTCCACATGTATCCCTTTGTCATAAGGGTGGTGACAGTATTTTTGTGGCAAGAAGATTGAATTGAGAAAGGGGATTGGTAAGTTTTATTTATGAAATTTTGGTAAGACAATGTCTCTTGAGAGAAAGTTGGACTGAAACTTAGTCTGGCTCTATAGAAAGGTTATATTATATGAGCAATAAAATACCCTAGAATTCTGATTGGTCCATATTTTCATGTAACCCCATGACATCCAAAGGTCCACAGGCATGGACATGAGGGTTTGGTTGCTGTAGCAGAAGATATTAAGAAAGGTACAAGTAAACATTAAGTCAGCGCAGGGTGGTATTTAGAGCTGGAGAAAGAAAAGGAGGAGAAAATTACCTCACCCCTGCAATAAGGCTTGGCCAATCTTGTTTTCTTTTCTGTTGATGTGCAGATAGCAGTGACTAAGAGGCAAGGCCTATGGTTACTGACAGCATGAGAAATTCAGAAGTGTGTGAGAAGTTTGAAAATACTTTTGTTGAAACATTTTTTGTTTTTCATTTTAATTTGTATTTATTTATTTAACTTTTATTTCAGGTTTAGGGGTACATGTGAAGGTTTGTTACACAAGTAAATATGTGTCACAGGGATTTGTTGTACAGATTATTTCATCACCATAGTGTTCAGCTCCTCTCCCTCCTCCCACCCTCCCCGTTGAGGTAGACCCCAGTGTCTGCTGTTTCATTCTTTGTGTTTATAAGTTCTTACCATTTAGCTTTGATGTATAAGCGGGAGCCAGCTCAATATCCCATGGCTCCTAAAGGTCACTGGATTATCAAACAAATCTTTTCTTTTTCTTTGTGCTGCCTTATTTTGGTCCAGGAACCACCTTCTGCATTTATCTCAGGGATGGGTAAAGACAATGCAGGCCTGGTTAGAGAAGATCTGCACTCCGGACTTGAGTGGGCCAAAGATAGAGAGGACTATGTTATTGGGCTTTTTCTAGGCGGCCCAGTCTTATCCCTAGGACAGGAAATGAAACCAGAATTCAAGGCAGATCCTCCAACAAGAACTATTAACATTTCATTTTTCTAGAACTTATCTGTCACTATAGACTAATGGTTAATAGATAGGTTCAAAAGGAATCCTGCCATGTTTTTTGAATCCTGAGTCTTCCACTAAATAGCTGTGTGGCCTTGGTCAAGTCATTTAACCTCTCTGAGCTTCAGTTTCTGCAGCTGTAACATGGAAATAATACTAGCCACCTAATTCTGTGAGTTGTGAGGATTAAATAAGTTAATTTGCACAAATTACTGGGAACAGTGTCTAATTCTCAGGAAGTTCCATTAAATGTTTGCTGTTTTAGTTATTTCCATGCTCACTGTTCCTTGATAGTAGTTGGTTGGAGCTCAAAAGGATAAGGTCACCTGATTTCCAAACATATTATAAAGCTATTATAATCAAAACAACATGATACTGGCATAAAAGCAGACACATTGACAAATAGGATAGAATAGATTGCCCAGAAATAAACCCACATATCTGTGATCAGTTGATTTTCAACAATGGTTCCAAGAACACACAATGTGGAAAAGATAGTCTCTTCAATAAATGGCCCTGGGAAAACTGGATATCCACATGCATAATAATGAAATTCAATCCTCTCTCAAGGCAAACAAAAAAATCACCTCAAGTGGATTAAAGAATTCAATATAAGGTCTGAAACTGTGAAATTACTAGAAAAAAAACAAGTAGGGAAAAGATTCACAACAGTGATTTGGGCAACATTTTTTTTTATATGAGCACGAGCAACAAAGGCAGAAATAGACAAATGGGATGGCATCAAACTAAAAGGCTTCTGCACAGCAAAGGAAACAATTAACAAAGTGAAGAGACAACCCACGGAATGGGAGAAAATATTTGCAAAACATACACCTGATAAGGAGTTAATATTCAAAATAGAAAAAACCCAGACAACTCAATGGCAAGAAAACAAATAACCCTAGCAAAGAACTTGAACAGATATTTTTCAAAAACAGGTATGCAAGAGTGCAACAGGTACATGAAAAAATGCTCAGCATCACCAATCATTAGAGAAATGCAAATGAAAACCACAGTGAGATATCCTACATCTGTTAAAATGACTTTTATAAAAAAGATGAGGCTGGGCACTGTGGCTCACTCCTGTAATCTCAACACTTTGGGAGGCCAAGCCAGGAGGATTGCTTGAGGCTAGGAGTTCAAGACCAGCCTGAGTACCATAGCAAGATTCTATCTCTACAAAGAAATTTTAAAAAGAGCTTGACATGGTGGTATATGCCTGTAGTCTTAGCTACTCAGAAGGCTGAGGCAGAAGAATTACTTGAGTCAAAGAGGTAGAGGCTGCAGTGAGCCACCATCATGCCATGGCACTTTAGCCTGGGTGACAGGGTGAGACCTTGTCTCTAAAATTCAAAAAACAAAGTTATAACTTTGGGGCAGGAATGTAAACCAGTACAGCCATTATGAAAAATGATAGGGAAGCTTCTCAGAAAACAGAACTATCACATGATTCAGTAACCCCAATTCTGGGTATATATTCAAAGGAATGGAAGTCTGTATGTCAAAGAGATATCTGCACTCCCCTGCAGCATTATTCTCAATAACCAAGATGTAGAATAAACCTGTGTCTACCAACAGATGAATGAAGAAAATGTGGTAAACATATCCAATGGAATACTATTCAGCCTTTAAAAAGAAGGAATTTTTTTCCTTTGGGACAATGTGGATGAACCTGGAGGACATTACACTAAGTAAAATAACCCAGGCACAGAAAGATGAATTCCACGTGATCGCACTTACATGTGGAGTCTAAAAAAGTTGAAGTCACAGAAGTAGAGAGGAGAATGATGTTTACCAGAGGCAGGGCAGGCAGAGAGGTGGGGAGGGAGGGAAAGAGGAGTTGTTGAGCGAAAGTTTAGAACATTTCAGACAGAAGAAACAAGGTTTGAGATTGATTGCACAGGACGGTGACCATAGTCAATAATAATGGATTATATATTTCCATATAATTTAGAGTAAATTTCAGATGTCTCACCATAAAAATGATATGTAAATGTATGATGGGTATGTTAATTAGCCTTATTTAATCATTCCATATTATATACATGTATCAAAATACCACACTGTACTCTATTAATATATACAACTATGATCTGTCAATTAAAAATAGTAGTAATTTTAAGAATTGAAAAAAGACGAAGGAACAACATAATCCTCCAGCAAAAATCTTTATTACACTTGAATTATCCTTATGACCATTTGTGTGAGTATGGATTTTCTATAGGTTTATTCAATCGGTAAATCAGAATGTATTTGCTAATTTATTTTATTTTATTTTATTTTGAGATGGAGTTTCACTCAGTCACCCAGGCTGGAGTGCAGAGGCACAATCTCAGCTCACTGCAACCTCCACCTCTCGGGTTCAAGCAATTCTGCTGCCGTAGCCTTTTGAGTAGCTGGGACTACAGGCGCGCACCACCACACCTGGCTAATTTTTGTATTATTTTTGTTAGAGACAGTGTTTCACCATGTTGGCCAGGGTAGTCTGGAACTTCTGACCTCTCAATCCACCCGCCTCAGCCTCCCAAAGTGCTGGGATTACAGGCCTGAGCCACCGCAAGCGGCCTATTTGCTAATTTTAGACTCCTCATATCTTGCATTTTACTCAAGGGACATGCTGATGTGCTCTCCCTTGTAATCAACACCAATTAAATGATGATCCTTGGAAACAGAAGCATAAACAGGACACTAATGCATAAATTGGTAACAGTCCATTCATTCTGTGGACATATGGGCTTTAGTTGCAATCTAGCTCTTGGAAAGTGATTTATAATTAAACCATTCTACTTGCCTAGAAAATATTTCAGCTAGTGTTGACTTGAGTCGCAATATTTGGAAAGCACTACTGAAAAAAATTTTGTTGTATGCAAGTGAAACTAAGTCTACCTGGCATTAAAACAACAGAGGGATGAACAATTGATCAAAGGGTGTGGTCAGTTGTATCCTTAGTATGGCCTTTGAGGAATCTTAATCCACATTTCCTTAATTATCATGATAATTAGGCTAGTCTCTGGATTGAGGCTGAATGATGTGGGTAATGGTGGCAGAAGCCATTTCCTGAGGTCAGATTTACACTCTCATCTTGGCAGAATCAACTATTTGCTTTGTGATTGTGGAAACATTTGGAGAGAAACATTAATTTTCCATCCATTAACTTTTGTGGATATGAACACCCCAGAGGGAAAAATGTGTGAAGCCGCTTAACAACCTTTTGACTGTTAGGAAGGTAAAAATGTTTTGAAAATATTTTGCTTTGCAAAGGAAAAAATAGAGAAAAACCTCAACTATTCAATTAGGGAATATTCTGTCTTTCACTGAGGCTTTTGTAAATGTTTGCACCTTCTCAAAATGCAGCACTTTTCTGGAGGCATGACCTATTTCATTTATTTCCTACCTAGGCATAAATTAACCTGATAGTCCAGATACTTACTGACAGGATTGCTTTTTTTTTAATCATATATTATTTTTTCTCCACAGGTCAGATACATTATGCTAATGGTGGTTCGGTAAAGGAGAATATTGTGGATTGAAAAGGGAGAAAGAAAGTAAGTGGATGAAAAAATAAATGTGATTTTATTTTTGCATAGCAACCTTTAGAAAAACTAAAGCTAAGTTCAAATCAATAGAGTCTTGGAACTGAGTGTGTATATACCGGAAAAGAAGAAGCTATGGTGAACAAAGATGGGGCAATAGAGGCAGTCAGATGATCTCTGGGTGCTGGGTTGGAATTAATCAAGTTGAAGGTAAAGCTGCATAATCCTGAGTACTTGTTTATTCTGCCAACAAATAAATGCAGCATCATCAAATAGCTAGTGTATGCTAAGCCCTGTGCCAGACACACAAAGAATATTTCACTAGGGAAGAAAGATGTGGTCCCTTGTTGCCCTAGAACTTATAGTACAGAGAGGATCACAGAAACGAAACAAGTAACTAAATACACAATAAAATAATAAAAATTAGGATGAATGCTGCAGAGAAGAAATGAACTGTATAAGAACTGTATAAGGCCCAATCAAGGAGATCAGGAGTAATTCCTTGATAAAGGGATGTGAAATTTGAGCTTGAGAGGTTCTTAAGTATGACTGAATGAACGGGTATATGTGTGGAGGTTGAGGGTTAAAAGGGTTGGAAAGGGTTGTGATTAAAAGGGAAAGATAATCTGAAAGCTCCAGGGAAAGAGAGATCCATGCAAAGGCACTGGGGCAGAAAGGAACTTTGAATATGGAAAATTCAGAAGATGGAAGAAAGTGAAGGGAGACAGTGGGATGAGAAGTGGTCTAAAAGGGAGGCAGGGTTAAAAATGCAAAGCCCTATAAGTCAGTCAAAATAGGGATTTGGGCCAGCACTGGGGAGACTTTAGAGGGATTTAAGCAGGAGATAGACATGATCATATTTGTATTTTGAAAAGAGCTCATTGGTTACAGTGCAAATAATGCATCAAAGGGGGCAATAGCTGTTACAGAAAAGCTGGTTAGAAGGCTGTTGCGCAGTTCAAGAAAGAGACAATGGTGACATGGCCAGAGAAAATGGCAATGGGAAGGAAATAAGTAGTAGGATGGGAGAGATGTTACAAGTGATGAAGGGCCTGATGCTAGAGAAGGCAAAGAAAAGCCCCTACCTCCGTACCTGCTCCATTCTCCCAAAAATACAAGTAAGCTTTCCTTCTAATTTGGCTAAACTAAGTATATTAATGAATTTTACCCAGAATTTCTCCTAGCTAAGTTATTCTGCGTGCCTGGAACCACAATATACCAGGAGGCAGACACTCAACACACTGAATACTAATGCACTTTCAATTTTCTTTTGCCTTTACTGGTTGGTTCAAAATTAAAAGTAAGCTCTCTGCTATCAGGAATGACCAAGGAATAAAAAAATGTTCTGGTTACAAGAGAAATGCAAAGCATGCCATATAACTCTTATTGCTTTTCAAAGACTTAGCACAACAATATGTAAGAGACAGCACAATGTATTAAATGAGATGGAAAACAGTAATAAGAGACAGAGTGACTGGGCTGGAATTTAACTTTCACTGTGGTACTGGATGTGAAGTACCACATCCAGTTGGACAAGTCACCAGACAGGGTAAGAAAGTAGTTAAGAACATGAATTAACAGAGTCAAAGGATGCCTCACGTGGAATCCTGCTCTGATATTAGTAAACTGTGAATTTGAGTCTTCTTAACTTCCTCAAGACTTTCCAGCCTCATCTGTGAAATGGAGATAAAAATACCAACTTCACATGATGATTACAGCAATTAAGTGAAATCACACATGTAAAGTGTCAAAAAACTTAACTCTAGCAATTGTTTTTCTCTAAAGTTTTGTTTCCTCATTTGCATGCTAAAGATAGTAATGCTTTTCCCACTTCAGTGAGTTGTTATAAAGGTCCCCAAAGTGACTACATATAAATTTTTAAATAATTTTTAAAGAAATGGTGAAGCCTTGATCCTAATTTTTATGCTATTATTTTGTAGATATCCACTAGAGCTGAGCCTTTTTACTTTTTTCTTGGTGAATCAACAGCACTCCAGAATTTTTCAGTTCCTTTAGTCTATTTCTATAGCATTACTATCCTATGGTAGTGACTACTGAAGGTGTATAGAATTGAATTAAATACATACTGACCCCAAGACATGTCAAGGAATGTATTTTCTCAAGATAAATCCAGGATATCAGCTTGTTGACTCATAATATTTTTCTTTTCACTTTTGCATAAAAGCAAAATGTAGACAGGGCATATTCAAACTTGCCAGATAATAAAGGGTTTTGGTTATAGAATGGCAGGTGAACTAGCTTTTACTGTATTGTCCATGTACAATTATGTTCTATGAAACATCTCTATTTAATATGTACCTCTGGATATGGACATGTCTAACTTATGATTCAGTCTATTCAAAGATTGGTTGAAGGGCCCTTCTTGACAATTAGGCAGAGTTAGGGGTCACCAAGTAAATTGATTTGAAAGGCACTGACCATGCCCCCAATTATCCCTCCCACAGTCACACAGTGCCTGAAATTCAATTGTTAAAATTAATTCCTTTGGGTCTTGACAGGATTTCAGCAATAGAAGCAATAAAATGCAAGCGTGGAAAGTACCTTAGAGGTTATTTGATTCAACAACCTTACCCTGTAGGTGAGCAAACTGAGGTCCAACAGGAAGACCCTCCCTTTCCTCCAAGGTCAAATGCTGAATTAGCCTAAACATCCAGGCCGTTGGCATCCTGTGTGGTCAGCATCCTCCTGACTAGACAACTTCCCTGATGTTCAGAGGTCCCAGGAAGCAGAAGGAGTCCTCCTCCTGCCTTCATCCCTGGAAAAGTCAGACCTTCAGCTTATTACTTGACTATTTTTGGTGCTCAAACTGTCCTAAGGACCGAGATGCTGATGTTTTATGTTTCTTTAAAAGAGAGAGCCCAACTTGCTGAAACATAAAAATTAAAAACACACAAATATGACAGCTTTTATAAAAGAGACTATCTGGCAGAAAATGCATTCCCCTGAAGGGGAAATAGGATTAAACAAGTGATGAGGCAAAGGCATGAATCAGCAGTGATCGTTTTTAAACTGAGAAGTGGACGTGTTTATGCTCTGCAGAACGAAATGGCAGGTTAACTGTTATCAAATGTAAAAACACATTTCCTCTGTGTGCAGAAATGTAGTCTTATCTGCACATCTAAGATCAAGTGGAGAAATGCAGAGAATCTGTCAGTAATTGAGTGGAGAGGTAAAGTCTACCAAATAATAACAGCTAAGGTATTGAACATCTACTATGTGCTAAGAACTCTGTGTACAGGACCTTTAATTGTTGCAACAAGTCTATGAAACTTGCATTCTTATTATTTCCATTTCACAGATGAGGAAACTAAGGCTTAGAAGCTTGATCAAAGTCACTAAGTTGATAGATGCCAGAAAAGGATCTGAAACCAGATCAATTTCCAAAACCCAGTAATTTGAATGGCTTCCAAATCAATAGTCACGCATTCTCTGGTCTTCTATCTCTAAGTCTTATTTGAACAAACCATTCCATTCTTGGCTATGCCTCACAAACTGTGTGTCTTAGTTTCTTCATATCTTAAATGGATATTGTAAAGATAAAATGAGACCATGGATGTAAAAACATTTATAGGTAGATGGAGTGTGGTGCAAATATGACTTTTAATAACTATTGTTTTCATAACTGCAATATTTGTGGGCATAGCTCATTAAGAAAAAAGACTGGCATATGAAAAATGTGTGTGTGTGTGTGTGTGTGTGTGTGTGTGTGTATGTATATTTTGAGGACAAATTAGAAAATTCTTTGGAAAAGTTCTTATAATAATCATTAAGTAATGTGAGAAATGGCTTCTGTAAGAAGAGAAGCATTTAGGTATTTAATAAATGATATTTTTCTGGATACTACTTTTCTTTTTCATTAGTCTTATAGGCAAAACTGCACAATATTCAGTGCTTATCCAAAGGCTATTTCTTAGAAAGTCTATAGTCACGTAATAAAAACAGGTTTTGAATAGTGATGAAAATAGAAATAACATTTATTGAGAACTTAGGCTATGATAACGACACCACTAACCAGCAAGGGACAGAACATACACTGATTCACATAACCGAGAAGTCCAGTGATAGTTATGAGTGGCTTCAGGAACAACTGCATCCAGGGCCTTGGTGATGTCACTAGGACTTCATCTTGCTCCTTCACTCCCTTGGAATAGCGGACATGTTTGCCAGCTAAGGCAGAAGACTCACAATGCATTGATTCAGCAATTCTGATGCACAGAAACTTTGTCAAGAGTTGTTGACAAAGGAAAGAACTAACGGTAGACACTGATTACTTAGGCTGGTCACATGCCCATGTCCCAGTGAATCACTATTGCTAATGAGATGGCATCCTCTGATGATCAAAACTGGGTATTTCATAAATAAATGTAGAAAACATTTAACCAATAGGAAAATATTCAATTTATAAAGTGAGATATAGCTGCTTTAAGGGAAGGAATTTTTACTTTTCTTAGTATACAGACTAATCAACAAAATTCAAGGGAGAGGAATGTGCCAGGGAAAAAGGCTTATGATGGGGGTCACTTGGCTCTGCTCCTAACCAGCTGTGTGACTTAGAGCAAATCCCTTTGCCTCTCTGAACCTTATGTTTTCATCTTTTATTGGGCTAAATGCTTGCTCAGGTCTACTCAAGTTAAAGTTCTACAAAATGACCAGCATATTCTGCTTATCTCTACTTAGTCTGAAAAGGTAGGAGGCAAGTGGTCCCATTCATATAACAAATATCTGTTTGTCACCACTGCAAAAAAGGCACCATACAAAGCTCTGAAGGGGTCCCCAAAATAAAGAAGACGACGTCTGGTTGTGCTGATTGCTGGTGCAGAGGAATTGTAAAGCCCCACAAGAGAGCCATTCACATGGAAAAGTTTCCTGTCCATGGTCATTTTCAGTAAAAATATAAAAGAATCTCTATTCATCTTCTCTCTTATTATTTTCTTTCTTTACAAACAATTGAAAGGCAAGAACAAGAAGCAGCATTTCCAGGAGCGAGTTGTTAGGCAAGGAAGAAAGAAGCATCTCTGTCCTCTTCCAACCTGCAGAGAGCATTGCTGTCTTCCCAGCAGGTACAGCAGGAAGCAGGCAGGTTAGCTGAGCACAGCTGGCCCCCCTTGCTTTGAAAAATCATCACTGAAGTCATCAGTTAAAGTGGACCAGGCAAATCGCAGACCTGATTATTGTAGGTGTCAGTCTGAAAAAAAAAAAAAAAAAATCCTGGTCCCTTTTCCTCCTCTTTTCTTTCTTTAACCATTCTTCTCATTTTCCAGTGTCTCCTTTAAGTCCCTGCTTTGCCTTCTTGCTATTTCCCTTCCCACAGTCCCTTCCTTTCTCTTCCTGCTTCTCTCTCTCTTGTTTTCTCCCTTCTCCCTTTCTTTCTTTCTCTCCCTCCTTTCTTCCCTCCCTCTTTCTCTTTTTTCAGTCTCCCTGAACTTTCCATTTTCAGTCTTTCCCTTTTCTATTCCCCAAACCTTAATTTCTTCATTCTGTACTCACCATCCTTGTTTTCTCACTCTATCCATCCCTTAAATATAATTTCTGCTATCTATTATGTCATCGCATTTCTTAAAGTGGTGCTTAACCTAAGACACTTATCACTGATGGCAATCCGTGAGTTAATATGGGAATTTGGTGGAAAGAATTTTCTTTAATCAATATCATTTATATTTTCTAAGATATTGCTATTCCTTACAGTTTCACAAAGCCAAAACCTCTTCACTCTCCTTTACTTACAAGGTGCCTCTCTCAGGCTCAGTGTGTGTATATTACACTTTGTGAATGCAGACACAACATGTTGAATCTTATCAGGCAGAGGAAAGTCCGAGAGTTCCAAAACCAGAAAAAATTAATCTGATCTGCAATTACTACTTTAATGGAGGGTAATGGCACGTAAATGTGTGCATGAATTTGCTATTTCCTTTGTGGAAAATCAGTTGGGGTAAATCTTCTTTATGGAATTTGCCCACAGAAAAGGAAAGCAATGATCCAAAGATCTTTTACGACAACTTCCATTCATTGGTAGACTCTGGTTTAGACATTGACAAGTAAGCCTCACATACATTATCTTATGTAGTTCTGACAATTATCCTATGAATAGGTATATATATTTTTCCCATCTTACGGAAAAGAAAACTAAGACTTGATGAGTTTAGTAATCTGTTAAATGTCAGGCAATCAGGATATGGTAGAACAAAAAGATAATCACTCATCTATATGGTCTTTATAATTGACTTTTAGCTTTGAATTAAAATGGAAAGAAAACTGCAGTTTCAAATCGGGCTCAATGACTGAATCAGAAAGAGGCTCTGGGTAGAGAGCGATGATTCAAATGACCCTGCCTGATGTGTAAGGCTGAAATCATGTGTTCTTAGGATCAGGAGAGCAGCAGGCAGGGCATGAGCTTTGGGCCCATAGAATCTGGCTTCCAACCCAGATTCAACCACATACCAGCCATGAGATCCTGAGCAAGTCAATTCTCTGTTCTTCCCCTACAGAATGGTTATGCAATGTCATGCAGAGTATCTATGGGGCTTTTTAAATTTGAATGTTCCTGGGGACATCAAAACATTTTGCAAACTTTTCAGTAGCTACTTGTGCTACTAGACAAATATAGAGGGGTTCAAAAATGTAGAGGATGTTCCCCCAGGAGTTAGTGATGAAATCAAGACTGAGATTCAGGTCTCTCAACCACTTGACCAGATACCATTCCTCACTCTCCTATTCTGAAACTTAAAGGACGGTACCTGTGCAATTTGGCAGAGCAAAAATGCATGTCCAGCATTGAGTCCCACACTCTTTTGGCCCTTCCTGGTTACCACATCTCTCCCAAGTCTGATGATCATATTCAGTTTTTCATCTTACAAAAGCTCTACTGTATTTGATGCTGGATCAATCTCCCTTTTGAAACTCTTCACCTCAGCTTCTGTAACCCAGTACTTCCTTTGTTCTCCTCTTGCTTCTTGGACCCCTCCGTTTCTGCATTTGTTAGGGATCCAGTTCCTCTGCCTACCCCTTACACATCAGCTGCCTGAGTTTTGCTCTTGATTTCTTGCTCATATCTCCTGGATGCCATCCTCCTGGCTGATTTTATCCATTTACACTGTATCAACTCCCAATAATATCCTGATGAGTCCCCAACTTTAAACCTCAATCTGCATTTTTTCCTCCACCCCAGAATTATATGCCAGGTGCCTCAAACTCAGCATGTCCCAAAGTGGACTTACCTTATCCCCCATTCCCTGCCTCCATTCCTGGTTTTTCTCTGTCTTCTCTCTCACACCTGAAGACACCGCTCTTTGTACTATCACCTAGGCAGGACACAAATATTTCCATTGACACTGCTCACTTATTTTCCTGGACCCACATATCCAAACTATGTTAGTTTTTAAACATTTGCTACCTGAATCCCTGTTTTGTCACCACACCTTCCGTGTCCCTAATCCAAGCCCTCTCTTGGTTCATCTGTGTCCTTGCATCAGCCTCCACAGCAGACTCTATCACGAAAAGCATACCTTGGATTGTCCTCCTTCTAGCCCTTTAGTGGCCTCTGTTTAACTATAAGACAATGTTAGAATTCCTTGACATTGCTCATCCCCACACTATCAAGGCTCTGCTCACCCCTTCACTCACACTACATCTAACTCTCTGTTTTCCACTGTAATCTACCGCAGCAACGTGCTTTTACACCTCAAATCTTTTGTTTTGTCTGCAAATATTCCCTACCAATCCTCATCCTCCTTATCCCTGGAGATATGGGAGGTGCTTGTGAATCTCCCTCCACCACCTTCCCCCAGGCTTGGTTAGGTGCTCTTCCTCCATGGCTGTTTACCACCTTGCATACAAGTCCATTGTTACCCTCTTTGCATTTTATTATAATTGTCTGTTCACACCCATCTCCTTCATTAGAGTGTAAACCCCCTGAAGGGAAAGACTGTGTCTTTATAATTTGAATCTCTGGAGCTACAATAGTGCCAGGTACATAATATAGATGATACGTGCTCTGTATATATGTAAATGAATTGATTCTGGCTCTTTTCTCACTACCTGTGTGTGGTGTGGCCTCAAGCCAGTTGCCAAGCCTCAGTTTTCTCCTCTGTAAAATGAGAATAATGAATTGGATCACTTGAGATTGTATGAGGACCAAATGAAATTAGAACAATAGTATACCCAGCTCATTTTTATTGGGACTCTACCGTGGACCAAGCGTTGTCTTAAATGTTTTACAAGTATTTAAGTCGTCATAGCAACCCTGTAAGGTAGATGTTTTATTATCATCCCAATAGCATAGGAGAGGAGACTGAGGCCCAGAAAAATAAATCAACTTGCCCACAGATATGATACTAGTGACTGGTGCAGCTCAGGTAGTCTGCCATAATGCCCTCACTCCTAACCAATGGTCCCTATTGCCTCAGACACCTGTGTGTAGTGTTTATAAAAGTGCCTGGCACATAATAGCACTAAACAAATAAATGGTTTGCTCATTACCACCTTGATGGACAGGCTTTAGCCACTTCTACTTTCTTTTCTACCTGATAGCACTCAGCAGTTACATCTGCCTCCTATAATAGCCCAGGTTGCCTAGAAAATAGAGCCTACATCAAAGGCCAGATGCCTAAGTTGGGGGAAAAAAGGAAGTCAGCAAGAAAAAAGAAACAGCAAATTCAAGATGTTACATGGTTGGTGACAACTTCTCAAGAAAACGTAGCCAAATGCTCAGTCATGTTGTGACAGCTCCCATCAGAGTGCACACTATGGAGGCCATGTCAGGTGAGATGAAGGAGAGGGTGTCAGCAGGTGAGGAGACAGAGGTGACAGAAAGGGCTCACCACTGAGCAAGCACATACAGGTAGACTAAGCTCATCTGGAGTGGCATTTAAATTGAGTTTAATGCCCCGCCCTATGGATCCTGTACCTAAGAGTTCATACACTGTGTTTTACCTCCAATGTGGAGCCAATTACTCTTTCCACTGCTCAGTTTTTTCACTGGTAGCACAGAGTAAGATAGTTTATCTTACTCCATGATAACATTGAGTATTTGTTGTTGACACATGGCCTGCAATTGCTAGAAGTTCCTTCCTTTGTCCACACAAGACCCACATGAGGACTCAGATACATGGACCTTAGCTGACTGAGTCAACAACTGAAGAACTCTTCCTTGGAAATAGCACAACCCAACAACATTGGCCTGGAGACTGAATCTTTCTCTTTTCTCTTTTTGTGCTTGTGTGTGTGTGTCTGTAGAAAGATTGAGAGAGATAATCTGGTATCTAGACCTCCAATTACAAAAATGATTATCATTTTGAATGACATGGGCTAAGAACTCTGTTAAGGATGTTTTAAAGCCATTATTGTATTTTATTATGGTGATGACCCTGCAAAGGAAGCATTATTCTCCCCATTCTATAAATGAGAAAAACTGAGGCTTAGAGAAGTGAAGGAACTCTCTGCAGGCCAAGGAGATAATCAGTGAGTCCCAGGAAGAGTCTGTTCTTCCACTCTTCTCCCCAGGCTCAACGGCAGCTCTATTTAATAATCCGGGTTAGGATACCACCGTTGTAACCCTTCTTCAACCCAAGTGTGTTCTTGCCCTTATTTCAGTCTAGCATCTTGGGATTCAGAGAGGTTAACTGAGTTGCAGAAGACTATGCAGCAAACCTGAGCCAGTTTAACCACCACCCAGCCACCTAACATCCATGATACTATTTTGATTTTCTGGAATTAAAGAGAAAGTAGAAAGAGCTTGAAATCAAGCCTTGGTCATTTTTAATTTATCATCTTTTTCTGAGAATTTTTACTTAACATCAAAATAGCATTTTCCCTCTTCCCTTCACCTAGAACTGCAAAGCAAGAGCAGAGGAATGGGAGAAAATCTGTAAAAACAAGATCCTTGCTACTTTATGGTAATTAAAAGTAATAAATATTCTTGCCCACAATGTTAAAAATCTCATATAGCCAGTGGGTCAATACTGTTTCCCTGGTTAGGATGGTAATAAATCTCTATTCTTTTCGAGTCAAAATAAGGACGGGGTTTTATTCATGAATTCCATGACCTAGTACTGCGACATTTTCAAAACAAACAGGCCTGGAATGAAGAGTTTCTCCACCAAGTGTGTGTATGTGCCCTCTTCCAACCTGTTTCCTCCACCCACAAAGTGTCTGTGCTAGTGTGGTCTTCTTATTGATGCAACAGCAGTATTTTTCTCCTGAATCACAATGGCAAAATGACGTGGGGCCTCCACTCTTGCTTCTCTCCATCACTGTAGCCCAGCACATTTTCTATTCTGGTGGAAAACAGAATGATTTAACAGCGTACTTTTCAAGCTCATCATCTTTCTCAAAGCCTATTGTTTGACACAAAAACACTGTTATTACTCATTCAGTCAGTTTGTGGCTTGGGCATAGGTGGCTCATGCCTGTAATCCCAACCCTTTGGGAGGCTGAGGCAGGTGGATCACCTGAGGTCAGGAGTTCGAGACCAGTCTGACCAACATGGAGAAACCCCATCTCCACTAAAAATACAAAATTAGCCGGGCATAGTGGCACATGCCTGTAATCCCAGCTACTTGGGAGGCTGAGGCAGGAGAATCACTTGAACCTGGGAGACGGAGGCTGCAGTGAGCCGAGATTGCACAATTGCACTCCAGCCTGGGCCACATCCTTTATCAATATCTTTTTGAAAATGGCTGTTTTCCCAAGCTTGAATGGAGCATTGGCTTCATGTTCATCTGTGATCAACACTGCCCATTTAGGAAGCTGGATTCTCTCTGGCCTCTTTGTGAGTAGGGGCATAGAGTCAGAATGCCACACAAACCCAGCTCATGTGCTGAGACTTTCCTTCCTGTTGGGGGCTCATTCAAGGGAAGCTGTGTGGCCTTCAGGAAATCTTTCATTCTCTGAGCCTAAATTTTTTTTACCTACAAATGAATGGGGTTTCATGTACTTTTTAAACTTCCTTCTCATTCATTGTGCTATGATCCTATGAAACATGTGCCCTCTGTTTCAACTCCTGCTTGGTAGTCAGTCCTAGGAGGAGAGCAGAGATTTGATAAAAGCAGCAGCTTCCCTCAAGTGGAGCTGTTCTGATAAACCTACTTTCCTCCCTTTGGCAAGAAGCATAGATCTGCCTCTGCCTCCTTAGAATTGATTGTATATATAAAGCTTATGCTAAGTTCAAGTCACCTCAAAAACATTGCTCCTGTTGGGGTGACTCAGCGGTGACTTTAACATTTAGCTAACACAGCACAACGTGTATCAAGCTAGCTTAAGGATAAATGCATGAATGTTCATAAGACGCGCACAAAAACAGCAACATTCCAAAAGTCTTCTAGTCCAATTTATGCCTATGCAACAATGTACGTTTTATTTTCTATGGGGAAGAAACACCTTGGAGAATAGGTTTGCTGAATAAGATATTTTTTCATGCCTATTTATTGAATCTCAGGTAAGCTGTGGGATGCTTTATGCTAAAGAGGACTCAGGTAAATAGTGAGGAATGTCAACAGCAACTGCATATCTGTGAATAACACTATAGAAAAATTGCTGGCTAAAATGAAGACTATCTAGCAAACCTCGTGGCATATGTCACCATTTTCCCAATTCACTGCCACTCTTGTAAATCTGTACCACTTGCATTAATTTTTTTTTTGAGAAACCTAGGCTGGTTGAGAAGGAGAAGTGGGGTGCATTGGGTTAGGAAGTCAGGAACAATGGCAGGTCTTAACAATGGATAGAGGCGCACGTTGAAACTCAGAAGCAATGCAAGGTCCCTGCACTGGTAGCAAGGAAAAAACTGTACCTGGGTCAGAGAATTCAGTATCAGTGGCCAAAAATCACATTGGACACAGGACTTGTGGGCAATAATGTGACTCAGCACCTGTACGTTGATCTTGGCCAGAGATCTGACTACGTGAAATAAATCCTCAGTGTTTCTATTTATGGAACATGAGTGAGAAGAAACAGGTGATGGAAAGATGGATGGGAGAAGGGAGCACAATGGCACAATGCCATTTCACCTTGCTTTTGGTCCTGTAATCCCATTCTGATAGGAAGGATCCCTATCTGGCCTCAGTTACTAAGAGAACTTACTTTATTATAAAGGTCAAGAAAGACATACCTAGCTATATATATTTTTTAAAGGTTCTTTTCCATTTCTACTTGGGCTTGTAAGACAAGAAACTAGCATTTAAAGAGATTACAGTACACCTGAAGCACATAGGTAGCTAGTTTTCCAATACTATTTCAATAAAACTTTATAACATCCCTTAAGAAATGTATTATTAGGGCACTTGACTCCAATCCTGTGACTTTCTAAATACACTCTGCATGCTCTGTGCCCTGAGCTCTGTTAAGGTGGTGGTAAGATTTAAAGTGAGACTCTGCCTCTGGACTGGGGAAAGTGAGATCAGAACTATCAAGGACTATAATCCCAGCACGTTGGGAGGTCAAGGTAGGTGGATCACCTGAGGTCAGGAGTTCGAGACCAGCTTGGCCAACATGGAGAAATCTTGTCTCTACTAAAAATACAAAAATTTGCTGGCCATAGTGGTGCATGCCTGTAATCCCAGCTACTCGGGAGGCTGAGGCAGGTGAATCCTTTGAACCAGGGAGACGGAGGTTGCAGTGAGCCTAGATCGCACCATTGCACTCCAGCCCGAGCAACAAGAGTGAAACTCCATCTCAGAAAAAAAGAGAGCTATCAAAGACTGAAAGCCAAGATGAAGAGGCACCAAAGGTAAGGAGTAATAATTGCTCTAGACTCTGAAGGCTAAGAGGAGCTTGGATTTTTGCTCCCTCATTAGTATCTATTCTGAGGGATAGAATGAAATTCCTCTATTACTTTCATTCCGTAAGTATTGTGTTCTTAATGACTTCAGTAAAGGTTTCACTCAACATTCAAGATGTAACAGATGCTGTTGGTGCCCTGTCCATACCATTCTAGACCTTATCATCTGAGTGCACACTTCTCGGCTTTCAAATGCTAGCATCATTGTCTCTTTGCTAAAGGCTTTCTCTGGTCACAAATGACCACTACAGCAGTGCGCACAGCAGACCAAATGTGTTGGAAATCCAACCCCTCCTCCCAGCCCGGGAACATCACTTGACCAGGGGCCAATAGAAGTTGATGTAAATACTCCAGCTTACTTCTGTCCCAAATGGGATAACTTTGAATCCTATGCCGTACACAGGCTCCCAAATTTGCTCATCAGTATTAAGCTCAAGTTTCCAACAGTGGTAACTTACTTGATAATCACCCTTTAGTAGCTGCTTTCCCTTCCTTGTCTCATCCCCCAGTGCTTTGCTAGTGCTTCCTGGAATCACCTCCCCAATAAACCACTTGCACTGTCTCAAAGTCTGCTTCTGGGAGAGCCCACACTAAGGCACCAGGGAAGTCTGTGAGTGTTGCTCAGTAGAGAGTGAAAGCAAATAATAATAATAATAACAATAATAACAACACTCCTGGGGAACGGGCTGCCCAAGGAAGTGCTAGGACAATGACTCCCAAACCTAGATGATCATCAGAGCCACCTAGGATGCTTTTTTTCTCTCTCTCTTTTTCTTTTCTTTTCTTTCTTTCTTTCTTTTTTTTTTTTTTTATACACATTCTCAGCACTTACCTCAGAAAATATTTCAATTGGATATGGCTAGAGCCTGAGAGCTAAATAAAGAGCTCTCCAAGTGACTAATGCTCAGTCTACTTGGGGAGTTTTGAGACAGAATAATGATCTTCTAATAGATAACACATCCTAATCCCTGGAACCTGTGAATATATTACCTTGCATGGGAAAGGGACATTAAGGTAGCATATGGAATTAGGCTTCCTAATCAACAGACCATAAAATAAAGAGAACAGCCTGGGCTATCCAGATGAGCCCAGTGAAGTCACATTTAAGGATCCTTAAATGTACATGAGGGAGGCAGAAAAGCCAGACCCAAAGAGATACAAGCATGAGAAAGACTTGGCCAAATGGCACTGCCTTTGGAGACAGAAGAAGTGGACCATGAACCAAAGATTTCAGTTAGCTTCTAGAAGCTGTAAAGGGCAAGGAGATGGATTCTCACCTAGAGCCTGGAACACAGAAACATTGCCTTGTTAATACCTTAATTGTAGATCACTGAGACCCACTTCAGAATTTTAAGCTCCAGAATGGTAATCATAAAAACTCATGTCACTTGAATCCACTAAATTTGTGATAATTTGTTACAACAGCAGTAAGAAACTCATACAAGAAGTAATTATCCCAGGGCAGTATTTCTCAAATTTTAATGTATATATGAATCGTCTGGGAATTTTGCAAACTATAGAATCAGCTATAGTAGGTCTAGGGTGAGACTTGTGATTCTGCATTTCTAACAAGCTCACAGGTGATGCAGATGTTGCTGGTCTGCAGCACACACAAGGAGGAACAAGGGCAGAGCAGGATTTCTCCACCTCTGCACTATTGACTTTTAACCCAGAATACTCTTTGTTGTTGAGGTTGTCCTATGCATTGTAATATGTTTAGCAGCATCTGTAGCCTCCACCTATTAAATGCCAATAGCACCCCTACTTTAGTTGTGACAACTAAAAATGTCTCCAGACATTGCCAAATGTCCCCTGGGGTGGGGGCAAAAGTGAGAGTGGCTGAGAACCACTGTTCTAGAAAACCAAACCTTCAACCATGAATAAGGAATTGGATAGAGATCAGGGCAGTAGAGTTAAGTTAGAAAATCCACATGAAAAGCTATGTGTTGTTTTTGTGTTTGTTTTTGTTTTACATATTTTAGGATATAGACATCTGTCAAGGAGAGTAACAATTTTTGCTCCATAAACAAAAATGAAAATTGGCAATTTAGAATAAATGGATGAGTTCCTCAAAAACCATAAACCAGCAAAACTAAGCCAAGATGAAATAGATAATTCGAATCATCCTATAACCATTAAAGACATTTAATTTATATTTTAAAAGAACCCCAAGAGAAATATTCATGCCTCAGATGATTTCACTTTAGAATTATTCTAAAAATTTTAAAAAGAATTAACATCAACTTTACTTAATATTTTGCAGAAAATAGCAGAGGAAAAGCATTTTAAGAGGCTAATATTACTCTGGTAACAAAACCAAACAAAGATTGTGCAAGAAAAGAAAACTACAAGACCAATATCTCTCATAAGCTTATATACAAAATCCACAAATTCTTCGCAAATTATACCTGGAAATGTATGAAAGAAATTATAAAGCATGACCAAGTAGGATTTTTGCCATATAAGCAAGATTGGCCTAAAATTCAAAAATCAGTATAACCCACCATACTGACAGGCTAAAGAAGAAATAGCATATAAGCATATCAATTGATGCAGAAAAAGCATTTGGCAAAATCCATGACTCATTCCTGATTTTCAAAAATCCCAGAAAAATAGGCATATGGGGGAATGCTCTCAACTTCATAGAGAAGGAACTACAAAACCCTATAGAAATCATATATAATGGTGAAATATTGAATGCTTTCCCTCTAAGATGGGAAGAAGAAAATGTCAACTTCCATAATGCTAATTCAAACGAAACTGAAGTTCTAACCAGTGCAATAAGGCAAGAAAAAAAAAAAAATCAAAGGCATATAAATTAGAAATAAATAAATAAAATTATTCCTATTTGTAAATGACGACTCTACGTAGAAAATCCTAAGGATTCCACAAAAACTTGAGGTAATAAGTGAGTTCAGTAAAATCACAGGAGATAAGATCAACACACAAAATCATTCATATTTTCATATATAAACAATGAACATCTGCATACAAATTAAGAATACAATACTATTTACAATTTCTCTGAGGAAAATAAAATAATTAGGTGTAAATCTAATAAAACATGTACAGAATCTATATGCTTAAAATTACAAAATGCTGCTGAAAGAAATCAAGGAAGACCTAAATAAATAGAGATGTCCTGTGTTCTTTTGAAAATCTCAGCATAGTAATATGTTAATTTTCCCCAAATTGATATGCAGATTCAAGGCAATTCCTATCAAGATCTCAGCAAGACTTTTTGTAGAAATAAACAAGCTTATCCTAAAATTTACATGGAAAGGCACAGCACCTAGAATAACTAAAACATTCTTAACAAAGAATAAAGTGAGATAATCACTCCATTCAATGTTAAGACTTACTAGCTACAGTAATTGGGACAGTGTGGAGTGTGGTATTGGTGGAGGAAGAGACACATAGACTAATAAAACAGAACAGAGAACTAATAAATAAACCTACCCAAATATATACAACAGATTTTTTACAAGGTACAAAAACAATTTAATGGAGTATGAATAGGCTTTTCAACAAATAGTGTTAGAGCAATTGGATATCCATGAGGGGATGGAGGAGGATAAACCTCAACCTAAAACTCACACCTTATACAGAAATTAACCCAAAATGGATCAGTTGAGACCAGCCTGATCAACATGGTGAAAACCTCTCTACTAACAATACAAAAAATTAGCCAGGCATGGTGGCACATGCCTGTAGTCCCAGCTACTCTGGAGGTTGAGGCAGGAGAATCACCTGAACCCAGGAGGCAGAGCTTGAAGTGAGCTGAGATCACACCACTGTATTCCAGCCTGGGCAACACAGCAAGACTTTGTCTCCAAAAAAGAACTATAAAATTTTCATAAATAAATAAGAAAAAAATATTTGTGACCTAAGGCTAGGCAAGCAGTTCTTAGACTAGATAAAAAAAAAAAAAAAAAAAAAAAAAAAAAGCTTGATACAGATAAAGGCAACATTGATAAGTTGGATCTTAATTTTTTTTTTTTTTTAATTTGCTCTGTGAAAGACTGGGATAAAATATTTGCAAATCATGCATCTGACAAAGGATTTGTATCTAGAACATACAAAGAACTCTTACAATGAAATAGTTAAGACAAAACAAGACACATTTAATTATAAAATTGGCAAGGGATATAGTCTCTTTAGTGAAATGTCTATGAAAAGCACATGAAAAGACATTTAGTATCATTAACTATTAAGGAAATGTAAATTAAATCCATGATGAGATAACCCTACACATTCAAAAGTAGGACTATAATAAAAAATAGTGATTACATAAAATGCTGGCAAGGATGTGAAGAAACTGGATCACTCGTACTTTGCTGCTTAGAAAGAAAGTTGTACAGCCACTTTGGAAACGAGTATGATATCTTCCTATAAAATTAATCATGCACTTACCATGCAACTCAGCAATTGAAGTAAAACATGTATCTCAAAGGAAGGAAAACTTATATTTACACAAAAACCTGTGTATGAATGTTCATAGTAGCTTTACTCATAATAGAGCAAGCCCTGGAAACAACCCAAATGTCCTTTTAATAAGTCCTTTAAGCAAATTATGCACTGGACGCGGTGGCTCACAACTATAATCCTAGCACTTTAGAAGGCCAAGGTGGATGGATCGCTTGAGCCCAGGAGTTCCAGACCAGCCTAGGCAACATGGCAAAACCCTGTCTCTACAAAAAATACAAAAAAAAAAAAAAAAAAAAAAAGTTATAGTACAACCATACCACAGAATACTACTTAGCAATGTAAAGGAACAAACAATTTGAACGGATATCAAAGGAGTTATGGTGAGAAAAAAAAAAAAAGAACCCTCTAAATTACATGCTTTATGGTTCCATTTATGTAACACAAATTGACAAAAATTATAAAATAAAAAATACGGGGGTGGGCATTGTGGTTCATGCCTGTAATCCCAGTACTTTGGGAGGCCAAGGCAGGCAGATCACCTGAGGTTGGGAGTTCAAGACCAGCCTGACCAACATGGAGAAACCCCATACCTACTAAAATTACAAAATTAGCCAGGCGTGGTGGCACATGCCTGTAATCCCAGCTACTCGGGAGGTTGAGACAGGAGAATCGTTTGAACCAAGGAGGTGGAGATTGCAGTGAACTGAGAATTCGCCATTGCACTCCAGCCTAGGCAACAAGAGTGAAAACCCATCTCAAAAAAAAAAAAAAAAAAAAAAAAAACCCAAAAAAACCAGTGGTAGCTAGAGGTTAGGGATGAGGGCAGGAGGTAGGGAGGAAGGTAGGGACAGGGAAGGAGAGAGGGAGAGAGAGAGGAGTGGAGGGATGAGGCTGGCTCTTTGGAGAGGGTTTTCTTGGAGAGTTGGTATGTTTCACTGGTGACAGCAGAATTTGGGCTTGAGAAAAAGATATAATTCTGTGGGCCAAATGGGACAATGGGGCATGCACTAGGAGGCAACAGATGGCCTCCACAGAGAGCAAAGGAAGGTCATGTAACCAGATGTGTGAACCTCAAAGGTCGGGGAGGGCACTGCAGATCGAAACAGAATCCAATCTTGTCTGTCATGTTATAAAAGGCAGGCCATGTTCAATTAAATAAGAGCATTGTTTCCCAAATGGCAAGAACCTCTACTCCATCATCAAGTTATTTGCCCTATCTATATTCTACCCATACTATTATAGATTCAGTGTCTTTGTCTAAATTGACTCAGTCCTAACATAATAAGTATTTGCATAAAATAAGAATTCTGTCTGTGTACTGCCTAACACTGTCTGGCACCCCATCAGTTACACATAACACACGTAAAAGAGAGAGAGAAAGGGCGTTCTGAGCCCAGGGAACTGTCTGAGCCAGAGCACAAACCCATGAAGGAGCACGATGTATTCAGAGCCAGGACTGACTGGAATGGAGGGTGCACGCAGGAGGGGAGGGGCAGATGGGGTGAGTGATGGGGCTGGAAAAGAAAGCAGATTGTGAAGGAAGTGATTGGGATAATCAAAGTCCACTCCACTCTTTGCATTATCTCTCACTCAGGCAGGACTGGGCAAGTGTCCTGGGGACTACATGTTCTCATTCTTTCCCTCAGCTGCAGAAGTGTGGGCAGTCATGTGTGGCTGTGTTAACACTACATGACTAAAACCAATCCCCCAGTCCCTTCCGGCTGCACACCTCGCTGCCTCCACTGCCTCCATGCGCTGATTTGCATCCAGGCAGGTTGTGTCAACAAGGCTGTTAGGGGAATATAAATAACCACAGCCTGGATTGTGGTTCAATAGTCTGGTCTAGGGAAATCAGAATTTCCACTTATCTCCCATGGCAAGGTGGAGCCTCTTAACTGCTCACAAGGTCCTTGGTTCTCACCCTCTCCCTCCCAAGATGCTGGTGCTGATATGTGGTGCTGGTTGGCTTCTTCCAGCCCAGCTCCTTCTCCACTCCTGCCTTTACAGCCATAGATGCTAACTTGCCAGGTTGTCAAACAGAACCAAGCTCTGTTCTCACTTTGCCCAGGCAGACTTGGCAGGCAAGCAGAGGCTGAGCTCCCTTCAGAGAGACATCCTCCTCTACACCGTGACCTTTTCAAGGTGATAAACTCAATCTTATTCCATCACATGGCTCCCAGTAGCTAGATGACATAGTTCATGTAGTTGAGGTAAACATTAGAGCTGTCCAGCCTCCAGTTTACATTAATTCCAGCTCCCTGCTGTGTGACCTTGGGCAAGTTACTTAAACTTTCTGAGCAGTCATTTTATTGTCATCTATAAAGTGAAGGTGATCATTATGCCTACTTCTTAGGATTATTGAACAAAGGAAATTTAATGGTGTACTCCAAGTGCTTAGCATGTTTCTTGAAAAAGTAGGTGCTAAATAAATTGTAACTATTGTTAATACTATTCTGGTGATAATGGTGATGGCAGTGACGTCAGTGCATATTGAATGAATTTAATCAAAGTGTTGATAACTACTACCCATGTTTCTGTACTCCGACGTATAAGATTTGTTTTAAACAATAGAAGAGGATTCCAAAGAATTGAGATGCATCTTCGATACTGTGGAAGAAACCCAGGGCCTGGAGTAAGAAGGCCAAGACAAATTCTAACATAACAACTTGAAATCTGCAATACATCTGTCAAATTCTCTAAATTGTAGATCAGTCACTCATAAAGCAGAAATCCCAATAACTTGCTTCCCAAGGTTAATTTGAGAACCAAGTTAGATGATGTTTTGAAAATAGTATTGGGAGCTCCCAATACTATTTCTTTCAAGATTTAACAGCAGCCATCATGTAGATGAATCTCTCTGGATACAGGAGGTATCCAGAAGCATCATGAAGATTAGAACTTGGCCCTGCCTTGAGGAACATCTTTTAGCAGTACAACCTCTTTCTTGGTGTTTATAGAGTTTCCTTCCTAGACCATTTCTGGGTTCTGGTCTCAGCTGATCCTACTCCCCTTCTCCTTACCACATAACAACCACTTAGGCCATCTTCCTAGTCTCTGAACACTTATTCGACCTCAAGATCTTTGTCCCTGTTCTTTCTCTGTCTGGAATGCGCTGCTCTGGATGGCAGCATGGCTGGCTTCCTTGTACCGTACTCAAAGCTTCATCCATTTACTATCTCCTTGAATATCCTTCCCTGATCCATAAATCAATGAACTCCCAGTTGTCTTCTGTCACTTGGCTCTTTTTAATTTTCTGCATAACACTTATTATCTGAACCTGTCATGTTTATTCATTTGGTTACTTGCTGTATCTGTTCCTCTCATTGAAAGCTGAACTTCATGAGAACAGGAACTTTGCTTGTTCACTGCTCTGTCTCATGGCCTAGAACACTCTGGGCTGCTCCAAATATAAGTGTTGTAGGAATTCAGTTGAGCAGTAGAGGTAACAGAAGAGAAGTCACTCTCCTTTCCCTGGAGAAACTTGCAATCTAAATGAGGAATTAAGATTTACTCAAATTAAATCTGGCAGGACACCATGGAATGGGAAATAGATAAAAGCATATTTGTCTGAGCTTTATTGTCATGTTGAACTACTAAAGTCACACAGCCTTTATGCATTCAGAGGAAACAAGGCTCCAGAGAAAAACAAACAAAAATCCTTAATTACCAGTGGTGCTACTCACACCTTATTCTTTAACAGGGCATAAACAGGGGAAGGGAGAGAGACAATGCAAGATATCCCCAGCAGGCAGTCAGACCCCCTCTGATTTGGGGCTGTCGTTTTTATTATTGTTGTTATTATTATTATTATTATGATTATTATTATTTTGAAACGGAATCTTGCTCTGTCGCCCAAGCTGGAGTGCAGTGGTGTGATCTCGGTTCATTGCAATCTCCGCCTCCCAGGTTCAAGTGATTCTCCTGCCTCGGTCTCCTGAGTAGCTGGGATTATAGGTGCGCACTACCACGCTCAGCTAAATTTTGTATTTTTAGTAGAGACCAAGTGTCACCATGTTCATCAAGCTGGTCTCGAACTCCTTACCTTGTGATCCACCCTCCTCAGCCTCCCACAGTGCTGGAATTACAGGCATTAGTGACCGTGTCCAGCTAGCTGTCACTTCTTAAACGCTTGCTCTATGGCAGTGTTTAAGAAGTGATAGCTCCAAATCAGAGGGGGTGTGACTATGTGGCTGTCACTTCTCAAACACTTGCCATGCCAAGCACATTTATATTATTTCCCTTAATCCTCACAGTATCCATGTGAAGTAGATATTATTTACTATTATTATTATTACTATCTCCATTTCACAGGTAAAGAAGTGACTTCCTCACTGCTAAAGCCCATTGTATTAACCACCAGCCTATACTGCTTCTCCTGCCTTACTGAGCCCTTCTACCCTAACGTAATGATTCTGCACCCCTGCTTTGGTTACACCCAAAATTTTAAACACACAAAAACAAAAACACACACCAATCAAACAAACGTGTTGTAGGAGGAAGCAGCAGGAGGAGAAATTAACATTATTTACTTTAAGATTTATTATTCAAAAGTCCATTAAAACAAATTCGTCACTGAATTCTTTGCTATGCCAAAAGCTTGTCCGTTGGGATAAATATATCTTCTCTTTAGTCACATGATGTGGCTATAAATTTATATTTACATTTTAATATTCCATTCTTTATTTTCCTTTTCCCCCTAGTTATGAGAAAACTGAGACTCAAATTCAGTTCCTCATCCTAGCAGGTGAGTCAGTTCATTCATTTGTTCAATAATGAAAACAAAATCAACAATTACATTTAGATTTATAGATATAGATGTTAATATGTAGCATAATTTGTTATGTGCTGGGTTAGCAAATTAGCTCAACTCAGAGAACATATTTATTATTTGCTCATGTAAATTTGTTTAAATCTGTCTTTACATTTAATTTACCTTTTCTCTATTTCTTAATTTGTCACTGCAATATTTTGGAGAAGTTGGTAGAACATAAACCTTAAATAAACAAAGGCATAATGTTATGTTGTAAAGACATAAAAATAAAATTAATCTGGCCTCATAAGTACTAGTGTGACAGAAGCAGCACACATATAGAATCATATGTATGCAGTTTTATTCTTTCACATCAATAATTGTATCTCAACACCAATCTTATAAGTCAGAGAGGCCCAGAAATTCATGCTTCTTCAAAGATGAAGCCAATTCATATTTCTTGGTAAAGTGAAGATGTTAAGTAAATACCGACCAATCATTAAAAGTGTATTTGCTGAGATGAAGTCTGTGGCTGGGAAGGTAGGGATATGTATTTCATCATTAAGTGACAACAGGAAGCTCTTTCCCTACCAGTCAGTTGCCAAGTCCTATCAATTCTGCCTTAAAATGACTCTTCAATCCATCTCCATCACCACAACTTTGGTTCAGGCTTCCTGAACTGTGTAATACTGCAGATTTCTGCATCTGGTAACCCCCAATTACCACTCTCTGTCCCTTTGTCCTCGTGCATGCCATTCAAACCATTCTTTTAGTTCCATTTTCTTTTTCTTTTTTAAAAATAATTGCCATTTTCCCTTTTTATTTTTGTTTACTTCCAATTTTTATTTTAGGTTCAGGGGATGCATGTGCAGGCTTACTGCATAGGTAAATTGTATGTGGCTGGGGTTTGTTGTACAAATTATTTCATTACCCAGTTAGTGAGTGTGGTACCAGATAGATAGTTTTTAGATTCTCACCCTCCTTCTACTCTCCACCCTCAAGTAGGCCCTGATATCTATTGTTCCCTTCTTTGTGTCCATGTGAACTCTGTTTAGTTCTCACTTGTAAGTGAGAATATGTGGTATTCAGTTTTCTGTTCCTGTTAATTCACTTAGGATAATGGCCTCCAGCTGCATTCATGTGGCTGCAAAGGAAAAGATTTTATTCTCTTTTGTGGCTGCATAGTATTCCATGGTATGTATGTACCACATTTTCTTTATCCAGTCCACTGTTGATGGGTATCTCAACAGTGATCCAGTCACTGTTGATGTCCTTACTATTGTGAGTAGTGCTGCAATGAACACGTGTGTATGTGTCTTTCTGGTAGAATGATTTATATTCCTTTGCATATATACCTATTAATGGAATTACTGGGTCAAATGATAGTTCTAAGCTCTCTGAGAAATTTACAACTGCTATCCATAGTGCACAAACTAATTTACATTCCTACCAGCAGATTGTAAGGATTTCCTTATCTCTGCAACCTCATTAGCATCTGTTATTTTAAATAATGGCCATTCTGACTGGTATGGGATACTATCTCGTTGTGGTTTTGATTTGCATTTCTCTAATGATTAGTAATGAGCATTTTTTTCATATGCTGTTGGCCGTGTGTATGTCTTCTTTTGAGAAGTGTCTGTTCATGTCCTTTGCCCATTTTTTAATTGGGGGATTATTTGTGTTTTGCTTGTTGATTTGCTTAAATTCTTCATGGAGTCTAGGTATTAGGCTTTTGTCAGATGTATAGTTTGCAAATATTTTATCCCATTCTGTAGGTTGTCTGTTTTACTCTATTGATAGTTTCTTTTGCTGTACAGGAACTCTTTCATTTAATTAAGCCCCACTTGTCAAGTTTTTTTGTTGTTGTAATTGTTTTTAGAGTCTTTATCACTAAATCTTTACCAGGGCCTATTTTCACAATGGTATTTCCTAGATTTATTCTAGGGTTTTCACAGTGTTAGTTTTCACATTTTAGTCTTTAATCTGTCTTGAATTAATTTTGTATATGGTAAAATTAAGGGTTCCAGTTTCAGTCTTCTGTATATGGCTAGCCAGTTATCTCAGCACTTTTATTAAATAAATACTCTTTACCCATTGCTTGTTGTTGTCAACTCTGTTGAAGATCAGATGGTTGTAGGTATGTGGCTTTATTTCTGGGTTCTCTAACCTGTTCCATTGGTCTATGTGTCTGTTTTTATACCAGTACCATGGATCTATTTTCTCAAGACTAAAATGCAGATTTCTTAGCTTATCACTCAAAATCCTCTACAACCAATCATAAAAATGTACTTCTCTCAACCCACCCACCCTCTGTGAACCAACTGGTGATCTTGTTTCTCAGGTCTAGAGAGAGAGGAAAATGTGGCTGGGATCTCAAACCCAGAAACTTCAAGTAACTTCCTAAGGTGACTGCAAATTCCATAGATAGATATGTAGTAAGCTAAGCACTCATGCTATGAAGCTCAATGGCTTGGAAGTAGAAAGTGAGACTCAGCTCAGGAGGTGGGACTGGACTTCAGAGACAGAACTCAGATACTAGACCAAATTGAAGACTAGCTAAAACCAGGACAGGGTGGAATCAACTTCCCATTAGACGTGCCCACCAATATGCCATGTCAGTTTACCATTGTCATGGCAGCACTTGGAAGTTACTGCCCCTTTCCATAGCAATGACCTGATGACCCAGAAGTTTTCCTTTTTCTAGAAATGTTTGGATAATATGCCCCTTAACTTGCATATAATTAAAAGTGGATATAAATATGACTACAGAACTGCCTCTGAGCCGCTACTTGGCACACTGCCCATGCAGTAGCCATGCTCCACAAGGAAAAGTACCTCTGCAGCTGCTGTACACTGCCACTTCAATAAAAGTTACTGTCTAACACCACAGGCTAGCTCTTGAATTCTTTCCTGGGTGAAGCCAAGAACCCTCCTAGGCTAAGCCCTAATTTTGGGACTCATCGGCCCTGCATCAGTTTCACTACTCTCAGTCTGTGGAAGCCTAATGATATGGTTTGGCTGGGTCCCCACCCAAATCTCATCTTGAATTGTAACTACCACAATTCCCTTGTGTTGTGGGAGGAACCCAGTGGGACTTGACTGAATTATGCGGGCAGGTCTTTTCTGCACTGTTCTCATGATAGTGAATGAGTCTCACAAGATCTGATGGTTTTAAAAAACAACAGTTTCCCTGCACAATCTTTCTCTCTCTTTGCCTGCCCCCATCCATATAAGACATGACTTGCTCCTCCTTGCCTTCTGCCATGATTGAGGGGCCTCCCAGCCATGTGGAATTGTAAGTCCGTTAAACCTCTTTTTCTTCCCAGTCTCTGGTATGTCTTTATCAGCAGTGTGTAAATGAACTGATACACCTAACTTACCCAGTCTCATCTCACAAAGCCTAACTTTTCTCCTCAATAAAACAGAAATAATAATAGGACCTATGTCACATGATATTATTGCCAGGATTTAATTATAACATGCATATATAGTGCTTAGCACAGTACCTGACATATGATTAGAGCTATGATTATCCTTCTTTTATAAGAATTTGCTCCCAGATCCTATGTAGTCTCCTAGTCCTGCTGAGCTATGCTGGACTTCATGTAAAGCATGAAGGTTTCTGGTCTACTTTGGCCTAAGATGTTAACTCAGAGCAGGCTCATGTCTGCTCTGGTCCCTTATCCCAGGTTCATTGACGTCTTATCATTCTCATAGTACTGGGAGACTCAGAAAGCTAAACCCAAGAAAAATCACATTTAGTAGGTACTTGGTAGAGAAGGTTGTTCTTAAGATGTAGAGCCACATCTCCAGAATTAAGGTAGCTTTCTGCAAGAGGAAAGCCCAGATATGGCATTTCACATTAGCTGCATGAATTGAAAAGGTGAATCAAAAAATCAAATATGCTGTAAAAAGCCAGGAATTTATTACCTCTGTTTGCCTCAATGAATGAATGTTTCATCTTTTTGTATGTAACCTAGCAACGCCTTTATCCTTACCCACATTGAGCTTCTTCCCTTCCTGGATAGGCAGGGCCTGGATTCTCCTTACAACGTAGAACCTGCCACTAATGCACACATTATTCAGGTTGATGTCAATGAGCCTTTGCTCAAGATTCTCATTCAGTTTTAGATGCCCCACTTGATTTCATTCATTCACTTAACAAATGGTTACCGAGCCCCTATTGAGAGGAAGGCACTGAAAGAGACACTGAACAAAATAAAGTCAGTTACTGATCTCATGAAGCTTCCAAAACCACATGGAAAAGAGATAAACAAAAACGTAAAAAACATAGAAGTAAAAAACATATGGTACCAGCTAAAAATTAAATCATCAAAATGTGATGAGAAAGAACAATGGAAGAGACATAACATTTCCTGGGGGAAGGAATAACAGAGAAGGCCTCTCTGAGGACTAACCTTTAACCAGAGACTGGAAAGGTGAGTAGAGTTAGCCAGATGAAAAGGAGGAGGCAGGGGTTTCTAGCAATGGAAACAGCATATGCAAAGGCCCTGAGGAGGGAGCCTGAGACAAAGCCTGAGCGAATGCTAGGAAGTGGTGGGCAAAGGGTAGAGTGGCAGAAGATGATACTGGGAACAATGGCATGAGAGATTTCCCACTCACCTTCAAATAGCCATAGAAATGTCACTTCCTCAGAGAGGCATTCCCAGGCCACCACCCCATGAGACTTTATTGCCCCTTTTTCTGTGGTTGAAACCTGTTGTATTTGCTTTATAGAGTATTTGGACACTGTTGTGTATGCCTAGCTCCCCACTACTAGAGCACAAGAGACTTAAGGCAAGGAATTAATCTTACTCATCTCTGCCTCCTCCACTCCCCCTGCACAATGCCCAGGACAAAACAATCATTCAATGAATGCTGCATTTCTTTTGGAGATACAATACCAAAGTTCAAATGACTTAGAAATGATATTTTAAAAATAAACTAGATCAAAGTTTTTGCCACTCCTATGAGTTGAACTGTGCCCCATGTTTTCCTGTCAATACCTTATTTTTCTGTTCTCTCTCCAACTATTGCCTGATTAATTTTCTATTAACATTTGTGTATCTGAGCAACTTCTAATAACCACCGTACCACAAAAAAAAACTTGATTCCAAGACGATCATTTTGTCAGAGGGAGCCACTGAGTGCACTGAAGTCTGATAAATAATGAATGACCACAGAGCATTTAGAAGCTTGTGATATAAAAAGAAAACATAGGCCATATGATAGATGGAATCACCTTGGCTCACGAACCTTGGATATCACTCTACAAAGTAACTTTGTGAATATTAAAATCATTTTCCTCAGTCACTGAACCTGGTGACAGGATAGGTCTGGTGTGGTATCCTGTAGTAAATATGGAAAAATCCTTCCAGCCAGCCACAAGTCTTGCCTGAAAACTCCCAATGGTGGAGTGACAGTCTCCAGAGAAGATACATTTTGATTCTGCAAGGTCAAGGGTCAGAATATGGGATGAGTTAGTATTTCCCCAGTGTTTTATGAAATATGGGTATCACATTTGATATAAAAAGCTGCTCCATACTGATAAATAATCTATCTATGATCAAAAAAATGGGAAAATTCTAAGTCAAACCAAAAGCTAGAGATTTTTTCTGTAAGCCTTTTAAGAGTCTTTAATATTTTCATATGCTTTATTAATTGCATAGATGGGGATATAGCATTTAATGTTTCCCAAATCTATTAGAACCATAGATTATTTTTTATGTATATCTATTACAAAGACTTATAATAATGACTAAGACAGTCTAAGTAAGATCTTAGTAATTTAATCCCTTAAATAACCATACAAATTGGAAATATCCCATGCTTTATAATTAGAAGGCTTGGGTTCAAGTCTCTAATAAGTCATTAAAAATTATGTCCTTGATCGTGTCACTTAACCTTGAAACTTCAATTGCCTCACTTGTAAAGGAAAGTGAAATCATCAGTTCCAACTTCACTGGTTTAATGGGATGATTAAATATGTTAATAGATATTAAAGGCCTTCTAAGAAGTATAAGCACAATATAATTTTTGTTTTTATTATTAATAAAGTTCAATATAAAGACTAACCACCCAGAGAAGGATAATGGCAAACTTATCAGAGTAGGGAGATTTAAGATGGAAAGTAAGAAATCAACAAGGCAGTTTTGGGGCCATCAGCCAATAGACTCATTGCGGTTATAAATGTCAGAACCATGGAGAGCTCCATTTGGTGCTGTTGCTCATCTGAATCTACCTGCTGAGTTGCGTCCTAAGCCCACATTGGCCAGGCATGGTGGCTCACGCCTGTAATCCCAGCACTTTGGGAGGCCGAGGCGGGCGGATCACCTGAAGCCAGGAGTTCGAGACCAGCCTGGCCAACATGGTAAAACCCTGTTTCTACTAAAAATCCAAAAAAAAATTAGCCGGGTGTGATGGTGGGTAGGCACCTGTAATCTCAGCTACTCAGGAGGCTGAGGCAGGATAAGCACTTGAACCCAGGAGGCGGGGCTTTCAGTGAGCCAAGATTGCACTGCACTCCAGCTTGGGCGACAAGAGCAAAAAAAGATAGCCCACACCTACCTAGTTGTTTAACTCTCCTGGCCTTATTGGGAGCTAAGATGTATCCAACAAGGAACAACCATGACTTGCATGGAAGGTCAAATCTATCCAAAAAGATGCCAAGTTCAGAAGGTGTGTCAGGTCTGATTGAGTGTAGTGATTTCATTTTCCAGATTAAGTGTGTGGGTCTCTAGTCATATTTATCACTAGTGTATCTGCTTCCCTTGAAGTCTTTGGTATGAGAGTTGTACAATAATTGCTTATTCTTTGGACTCACTTTGAATTTCCAGATTCTTTACTTTTTCCCTTTTTCTTACTCAGAATTTCCAGATTCTTTACTTTTTCCCTTTTTCTTACTCAGAACACTCTGCACTTCCATCTTCATCTTGACCACATAAATACCTGAAATATGGCAGTTCAACTCAGTGCTCACATTCTTGGTGAAGCCAGCCAGAATGATGAACATCCCCTCCCATGCCTAAGTCCCATTAGAACACCTCAGCAGTAACACTTGTCCCGACATAGATTATTAAGAAAATGTCAGGAAGGTGTCTGGAAACACACATAGGATTTTAGTGGGTTTCTGCTTTGATGTACATGCATTCCACTTTCTCTGAAATAACAGGATCCCTGAGACACCAGTTCAAGCATGTTGAGTAGGTCCTTCCAAACATATAAAGGAATCCCTGCTATGTAGACTATATAGACAACACTAAAATGCAAAGCAGGGAAGTTATTTATCAAAATCTACCTTTAAATGCTCTAGTGACTCTGCAAACCGCCTTTCTCAGACTGCTTTGTCATCTCGGGTTCTGCCAATAGAAAACACTAGAGAGAAATTAGAACGAATAAGGAGAAAAGGGACATTTTTCCTATTTGTGCTGTGCTAAAAGTCATCTCAGTGGTAGTCTGCTCCAGCATCAAGCTGTGTTCAGTGCTTCCAGAAGCAGTCTTACCAAGCCTTTTCAGAAAGTGTGTGGTGCCTCTGTTTTCAGAGATCTGACCATCAGCTCTACAGAGTCCCTCCTACAAGCTCCAAGGTCTAGAGATGCTGAGTCTCTCCTTTGGTTCCCCATGCCTAGGAGTAATCACTTCTCTAAGCTTTTTTTTTAATCTCTGAAATATTTTTGATGCTTCCTTTTTGTCCCTCTTATAGCGCTCTAAAACTGGTATAAACAACTAAATCTCCTTTGTTAAAATATGTAATGTAGTTTCTGCTTTCCTGGCTAGATCTTAATAGATGAAGTATATGGAATTATCAGTCTCTTCAAACCATAAGCCCAATATCCAAGGCTATGTGATTGTAGAATCTGACCCTCAGGACTTTCTAAATATTGTTGTAGCCATGGACCCATTTTGGGAGAATAACAAATGTTGTGGATCTTCTTTTCAGAAATTACATATTCATAAAATTTTGAATGCAATATCAAGGGGTTCATGGTTCCCTGAAATCTCTCCCATTAATTTCCACACTATTGTCAATCTATAGAGATATGAGGCTCCCATAAGGCCCTGAAAATTTAAAAAACACTCTGTTTTCAATTTAACAGTTTTTAGATAGAAAACAAAAATGTTCCTATTTAATAAAAATGAGTACCTTTATAAATGAGTCACAACAATAATTCCATATTTTGCTTTTTTTATTTCCCAACTGGATATATCCATGTTTATTGGTATATGTGTAATTTAATTTTTGTTAAACCTAATTCCTCTAAAATATTTAATTTTACCTGAATTTAAATGGAATTAATGAGTAGCCCAACTTCATTGTTTATTTACTTATTTTAATGGACAAATAAAAATATATATTTATCATGTGCAGCATGACATTTTGAAATATGCATACATTGTGGAATAGCCTGATCAAGCTAATTAACATATGCATTACTTCACATACTTAACATTGTTTCTGTGAGAACACTTAAAACCTACTCTCTTAGCAATTTTCAAGAATACAATGCTTTGTCAATAACTATAGTCACTACGTTGTACAACGGATCTCTTAAACTTGTCCTTCCTATCTAATTGAAATTTTGTGTCCTTTGACCAATATTTTTTAGATTCCACATATGAGTGAGATGCTGTGGTATTTGTCTTTCTGTGCTTAGCCAATTTCTGTGCCTGGCTGATAATGTAATGTCCTCCAGGTTCATCTATGTTTTTGTGCCCAGTGACAGGATTCTCTTCTTGGTAAGGCTAAATAGCATTTTATTGTAAATGTATGCCACATTGTCTTTACCCATTCATCCACTGATGGGCACATAGATTGATTCCATATCTTGGCTATTATGAATAATGCTGCAATTAACATGGAAGTACAGATATCTTTTCAATCTGCTGATTTAATTTTTGGATATATACCCAAAAGTAGGATTGCTAGGTCATACAGTAGTTCTATTTTTAATTTTTTTAGGAACTATCAAAGTACTTCGCATAATGGCTGTAGTAATTTACATTCCCACTACCAGTATCCAAGGGTTCCCTTTTCTCCACATCCTCTCTAGCACTTATCTTTCATCTTCTTGGCAATAGCCATTCTAACAGATGTGAACTAACATCTCATTGTGGTTTTAATTTGCATTTCCCTGATGATTAGTGATGTTGAGTATTCTTTCACACATCTGTTGATCATTTATATGTCTTCTTTTGAGAAATATCTATCAGAATCCTTGCCCATTTTCTAATTACATTATTTGTGATTTTTTTTGTCTATTGGATTATTTGGGTTTCTTATGTGTTTTGGATATTAGCCTTTTATTAGATGTATAGTTTGCAGACATTTTATCCATTTCTGTAGGTTTTTTGTTCACTTTGTTGATTGTTTCCCTGGCTGTGCAGAAGCTTTTGAGCTTAATGTAGTCTGTTCATCTATTTTTGCCTTTGTTGCCTATGCTTTTGGGGTGATATCTAAAAAGTAGTTATGTCCAGACCAATGTCATAAACTTTTACCTTATGCTTTCTTCTAGTACTTTTACAGATACAGGTCTTACATTTAAGTCTTGAATCCCATTTCAAGTTTACTTTTGTGTATGATGTGAGAGAAGGGTCTAATTTCATTCTTCTGCAGTTGCCCCAACACTATTTATTGAAGAGACTGCCCTTTCCCCACTGTGTATTCTTGGCATCTTTGTCAAAACTCACTTGATTGTAAATGAGAGTAATTATTTCTGAGCTCTCTGTTCAATTGGTCTATGTATCTGCTTTTATGCAGTACCATGTTGCTTTGATTGCTAAACTTTGGAGTACATTTTGTAGTCAAGTAGTAGAATTCCTCCAGCTTTGCTCATTTTTCTCAAGATTGCTTTGGCTATTCAGGGTCTAGTAATTTCTTATTACTACACATTGCACACTCTATTCAGGGCTGAGAAGATCCACATCTTGGTTAATCACTTTGTACTCTTATTTGATCTTCATTACAATTATCTAAGTAAGTGACAACCAAGTGTTACTACATTTTATAGTTCACAAAATTCTGTCTGGAAATGTTATGTGAACTTCTCAAACTTACAAAGCTAGGAAAAGCTGGACAAGTTTTAGAATTAAAAACCACTGGATGCTAACCCAGAAGTCCTTTATTCTTTATATTGGAAAAAAAAAAAAAAAACAGTTGAGGAAAGAGGTAGGAAGTCTGCTACTCTATAAAACTATTAGAGATTTCCAAGTCTTATGTTATGTAATCTGATATCTGTACAAAGTATTAAAGACACTGGTCTACAACTCTGCTGGAACTAGACCTAACTAGGCTGCATACAGAAAGACCTAAAGTTAGATGGATATGTAGATTTCAAAAAAGGAGAATCCTTCATATGATTTTCTTTCTCAGCATGGCCTTTGGAATTAAGTAGAGTTGGATTCAAGTCAAGGTACTGCCATTTATCAACTGTTTGACCCTATACAATTTATTCAACTCCATTATCTTTAATTTCTAATTTTTAAAACAGATACAATAATGTTTTACAATAGTTAATACTAAGATGAGGAAATGTTTGAAAACATTCAGTCCAGTGCCTTGAAATCAACGGGCTTTTTAAAACTCACCTCTCTTCCCTTGCCCTAGCCTGTTTAAATCATTCTATTGATAATTTGGGAAAGAAACTCAGTATATCCTAACCTTAATAACTGTTTCTGCAACTCCAAACTGTACCTTGTTGTTCCTTTATCAAATCAGATGGGCGATTCTTTTTGCGTGGTAGTCATTGCAATGCAGACTGTAATCTTCATATTTTAGACACTTTCTTTCAGTGTTTTGCTGATAACTCTGGATTCTTTTCCAGGAGAGTGACTAATGCAATTCAATGCAATATGGAAACACTTCCGCAATTTTCTCATTTCCCTGATGAGACTCTTACTCAGCTTTTCCTTCCCACCCCATTTAAAAGAACCTCCAAGGGGCCTTCCTTAATGGAGTCCTTGCAGATGTGCTGTTCTTTCAGAGGCTCTTCAAGCACTTCACAAGTAACACAGAATTGGGTGAACAGCTCAGCTTTTCCAGGTTGTTAAACATTGCTTAACTATTTTTCAAATGTTTTGGCTTCAATAAAAATCTCAAATGCTTTTGGGGTCAAGCACTGGTTCCATTAATATTTTACACCCTAAATGTTTTAAGAGATTCATTTATTCTAAAGTCACCTGCTGACTTTTCTCTAAGAGCTTTTTGATGTCCCACCAGCTCCCCCAACCTCTCTGTGAAAACTACCAAATATCTTCATCCATTCCCACCTATCCCCTGGCTTCAGACACTGTGGACCACCCCAAGAGATAGATGTCCAGACACAGAAATAAAAAGAGACCTTCAGAGCCTGATTAGCTCTTGGCAAAATTCCTAACAATGTTATTGAGATCTTTACCAATAGAGAGTTGTAAATTTTGCGTGATTTTTCAGGATAAAGGGATGGAGTAAATGAACTATTTATCTGATACAATTGTTAATTTTTCTCTTTTTTTCTTTTTTATTTATTTATTTGTTTTGAGACGGAGTCTCGCTCTGTCCCCCAGGCTGGAGTGCAGTGGCAAGATCTTGGCTCACTGCAAGCTCTGCCTCCCGGGTTCATGCCATTCTCCTGCCTCAGCCTCCCGACTACAGGCGCCCGCCACCACACCTGGCTAATATTTTTTTGTACTTTTAGTAGAGACGCGGTTTCACTGTGTTAGCCAGGATGGTCTCGATCTCCCGAACTCGTGATCCACCCATCTCGGCTGGGATTACAGGTGTGACCCACCACGCCCGGCCTGTTAATTGTTTTATGTAGGGATGTGTTTTTTCAATACTAGCAAGATTTTGAATCCCAGCCCAGTAGATTCTACTTCTGAGGGCTCCACAGAACAAGCAAGTCTAAAAGATAAAACCAACAGGGTCTGGCTAAGGTGATAATTTCAAGGATCTTTTAGTGGAAAGATTATTTGTTCCCATTGAGTACGTAAATTTTACTTGTATTGCATGTAGGCTCTGAGTATAGGCTAGCTTTTTATTCAAATATCAGATATAAGAGCTTACCAGAAGACCATGCCCAGGCAAAAGTGCCCAATTACATATACAATATTTTTCATTTTGTTCATTTCTTGGTGAGTAATTACCTTGAAGTAAACTGCGGTGGGGGAAACCTTCCACTTCTGTAGGATCCTTCCCTTGAAGGAGAACGTTCTCTAGGGGGCTGTGCTCAGCCAGAACTCAACTTTGATTCACTCTCAAATTCTTAACCCAGTAAGTATACGTGTCCAGAAAGCTGATCAAGATGTAATGTTACTATCGGAAATTTCAGAAACAATCGTAGGATGCTAAAAAAATAAACAAAACTCTTTGTTGATAGGACAATGTCTTTTTCTAAATTATACAATATGGAAATGTCATACCAAGAAAAGCACTCTACTAAAGACCAAAAGACCTAGATTCTAACTCCAGCTGTATTATTTACTAGCTATGTGACCTTGAGCATGTCTTTGAAACACACTAAGCCTTGGCATTCTCATGAAGAAGTTGGGAAGACAATTTCTGAACCAACTTAGATGGTGGAGCCTTTTCAAATGTCATATTCCCATTTTTCAGGTTGAAGAAATTGAAGGTCAGAAAAATATAATTACTTATTTAATGATTCAGAACTAGCAAGAAGCAGAACTGAGACTTGTATCCACACATCCTGAGTCTGTTTTGAAGATCCTTGCAATATAGCATGCTGCCTTTCTCCCCGAAAAGAAGCAAATTAATTTCAATGTGTGTTCACAGCTTTCATGTTTTGGTTGATGTTATTATTTTTATTGTGGTAAGTATGTTTAACTAAGATCTATCTTCTTAACAAGTTTTAGTGTGCAATACAATATTATAAACTATAGTCCACAATATTGTACAGTAGATCTCCTAAACTTAATTATCATGTATAATGGAAATTTTATACACATTAAACAGCTGCCCATTTCCTCTTATCCCCACTCCCTGACAATCACCATTCTACTCTCTGCTTCTATGAGGTTGACTATTTTAGATATTTCTTATAAATAAAGTTAGGCAGTGTATTTTATTCTGTGACTGGCTTATTTCATTTAGTATAATGTCCTCAAGATTTGTCCATATTGTCACATATGGCAGAATTTCCTTCTTTTTCAAGCTAATATTCCATTATATGTATATACCACATTTTCTTTATTCATTTATTTGTCAGTGAACATTTAGGTCATTTTCACATCCTGGCTATTGTGAATAATGCTGCAATGAACATCTTTGCAGATATCTTTTCAAGATCTTGATTTTAATGATTTTGAATACCAGAAATAACGTTGCTGAAACATATGGCAGTCTATTTTTAATTTTTTGAGGAATCTCTATACTGTTTTCTATAGTGGCAGCACCATTTTACATTTCAACCAACAGTTTACAAGATTCCCTCTTCTTTATATCCTCAATAACACTTGTGATTTGGGGGTTTGTTTGGTTTCTTTTTTACTTACTTTGTAACAGTCATCCTAACAAGTTAAGGCAATATCTCTTTGGGATTTTGATTTGCATTCCTCTGACGACTGGTCATGTTGAGCAGTTTTTTATATACCTGTGGCCATTTATTTATTTTCTTCAGAGAAATGTCTCTTCAAGTCCTTTGCCCATTTTTTAATTGAGTCATTTTTGTTTTTGTCATTGTTATCGTTGAGTTGTAGGTGTTCTGTATATATTTTTGATATTAATTCCTTATCAAATGTATGGCTTGCAATATTTTTTCTATTCTGTAGTAGCCTGTCACTCTGTTAATGGTTTGCTTTGCCACAAAGAAGCTTTTAGTTTAATGTAGTCCCACTTACCTCTTAATATTTTGTATTTTCGCCTGTGCTTTTGATGTCATAGTCCAAGAAATTATTACTAAGACCAATGTCATGATGGTTTTCTCACATTTTTTTCTAGAAGTTTTACAGTTTTATGTCTTATATTTAATCCTTTAATCAATTTGAAGTAATTTTGATATATGGTTTAAGTGACCAATTTTATTTTATTTTTTTGCATGTAAATATCTAGTTTTCTCAATACCATTTGTAAAAGAGACTGTTCTTTCCCCACTGTTTATTCTTGGTACTCTTGTTGAAAATCAGATGTATATGCATGGGCATATTTTGGGGGTTTCTATTCTCTTCCTTTGGTCTACATGTCTGTGTTCATGCCAGTACCATGCTAGTTTAATCACTATACCTTTGTAATATATTTTTGAAATCAGAAAGGATGATGCATCTCTAACTTTGTCCTTTCTCAAGATATTTTTTCTCTTCAGAATCAATTGTAGTACCACAGGAATTTTATAATTTTTTTTCTACTTCTGTAAAAAAGTGTCATTGAGATTTTGATAGGAATCACATTGAATCTGTAGATTGTTTTCAGTAGTATGGACATTTTAACAATGTTAAATCTTCTAATCTATGAACAAAGAATATCTTTCCATTTATTTGTACCTTTTATTTCTTTCATCAATGTTTTACAGTTTTTAATGTACAAGTCTTTCACCTCCTTAGTTTATTCCTAAGTATTTTATTCTTCTTGATGCTATTGAAAATTGACATTAATTCTTTTCTTAATTGATTTGTTTTCTTAATGTGTTGTTTCCTTAATTTCCTTTTAGGATAGTTCATTGTTACCATACAAATGCAACTTATTTTTGTATATTGTTTTGTATCTTGCAACTTTACTGAATATGGTTATCAATTCTAATAACTTTTCTTCTTTAGAACCATCTACATATAACACAATGCTATTGGCAAACAGATAATTTTACTTCTTCCTTTCTGATTTGGATGCCTATTATCTATTTTTCCTGTCCAATTGCTTTAGCTAGTACATCAAGTATTATGTTGAACAGAAATGGTCACGGTGGGGATCTTTGACTCTTTCCTGATCTTAGTGGAATGGTGTCAGTTTTTCATCATTGACTATAATATTGGCTGTGGGCTTTTCACATATGGCCTCTATTATGTTGAGGTAATATTCTTCTATTTCTACTCTGTTGAGTTTTCTTCCCTAAAATGATGTTGAATTTTGTCAAATTCTTTTGCTGCATCTATTGAGATTATCATATGATTATCCTTCATTCTGTTAATGTGGTATATCATATTAATAGATTTTTATATGTTGAACCATCCTTGCATCTCAAGGATAGATCCCACTTGGTCATGGATCCCATTTGTTCATGGTATATGATCCTTTTAACATGCTGTTGAATTTGGTATGGTGGTATTTAATTGAAGATTTTTGCATGCATGTTCATCAAGAATATTTGCCTGCAATTTTCTTTTCTTGTAGTGTCTTTGTCTGGCTTTGGTATTGAGCTAATCTTATAAAATGAGTTTGGAAGTGTTCCTTCTTATACAATTTTTGGAAGAATTTGAGAAGAATTGGCACTATTTCTTTTTTAAATTTTTGGTAGAATTCCCTATAAAAGCCAATCTAATCATGGGCTTTGTTGGTGGTGGTGGAAGATTTTTAAACACTGACTTAATTTCCTTACTGGTTATGTCTGTTCATATTTTCTATTTTTTCATAATTCAATCTTGGTAGTTGCATGTTTCTATGAATTTATCCAGTTCTTTTAGACTATTCAATTTGTCAGCATATACTTGCTTATAGCAGTTTCTTATGATCCTTTCTATTTTTGTGGCATCAGTTGTAACGCCTTCTCTTTCATTTCTGATTTTGAGTATTCTCTCTTTTTTTCTAGTCCAGCTAAAGGTTTGCCAATTTGTTTTTTTCTTTTTTTCCAAAAAAAAAAAAACCCTCTATTTTGTTGATTTTTTTCTATTACTTCCCTATTCTCTATTTTATTTATATTTGTTCCAATCTTTTTTTTTTTTTTTTTTTTTTTTGAGACAGAGTCATGCTCAGCTTACCAGGCTGGAGTGCAATGGCATAATCTCAGTTCACTGCAACCTCTGCCTCCTGGGTTCATGCAATTCTTCTGCCTCAACCTCCCAAGTAGCTGAGATTACAGGCATGCACAACCACACCCAGCTAATTTTTCTTTTTTTGGTATAGAGGAATTTTACCATGTTGACCAGACTGGTCTCAAACTCCTGACCTCAGATGATCCACCCGCCTCAGCCTCCCAAAGTGCTGGGATGACAGACATGAGCCACCATGCCCAGCCTGTTCTAATCTTTATTACTTCCTTTCTTTGGATAATTTTGCACTTAGTTTGTTCTTCTTCTAATTCCTTGAGGTATAAAGTTAGGTTGTTTATTTGAGATTTTTCTTTTTAGTAAATGTAGACATTTATCCCTATAAACTTTCCTCTGAACTTCTGCTTCTGACTTTAGTATGTTGTGTTTACAGACTTTAGTATGCTGTGTTTTTGTTTATCTCGATATATTTTCTCATTTTCCTTGTAATTTCTTCTTTGACCCATTGGTTGTTCAGAAATACATCGTTTAACTTTTGTGTATTTGTGAATTTTCCAGTTTTCTTTCTGCTATTTTAGTTTTATTCCATTGTGTTTAGAAGAGACACTTGATATAATTTTAATCTTCTTAAATTTGTTAACACTTGTGCTGTGACCTAAAATATTATCTATCCTGGAGAATATTTAACATGCACTTGGGCAGAATGAATATTCTGTTACTATTGGGTGAAATGTTCTGCATGTTTGTAAGAACCTTCTGGTCTATAGTGCTGTTCAAGTCTTCTGTTTCCTTATTGATTTTCTGTTTGAATGTTCCATCTATTATTGAAAGTAGAATATTGATATTTCCCACTATTATTGTACTGCTGTCTATTTCTTCCTTCAATTCTTTCAGTGTTTGCTTTATATATTTATGTGATCCAATGTTTGGTGCATGTATATTTACAATTAGTATATTTTCCTGGTAAATTGACACCTTTATCACTTTGCAATGTCCTTCTTTGTCTTTTGTGAAGTTATTATCAGTTTAAAATAAACTTATAACTATTATATGTTTATATAAGCTCCATGGTAACTTCAAAAATATATCTATAGAACATGTACAAAAGACAAAGAGAAAGGAATCAAAGCATATCAATACAAAAAAGATTCAATGAAATCCAAAAGGTGACAGAAAGAGAAAAAGAGAGGCAAAAGGACTGCGAGACAGACAGAAAGCAATTAACAAAATGGCAGCCATTAGCCCTTCCCTATCAGTAATTACTTTAAGTGTAAACGATTTAAGCTCTCCAATCAAAAGATAGTGACCTAGTGAAAATAAAAGAAAAAAAGAAAAAAAAAAAAACAAGATCCAACTATATGTCATTTATAGGAGGCTTACTTTAGATTTAAGGACACACATAGCTGAAAATGAAAGGATAGAAAAAGATATTCCGTGCAAACAGTAACCAAAAATGAGCAGGAGTGGCTATACTTGTATCAGACAAAATAGACTTTTAGTCAAAAACTGTCACAGCTTTGTTGTTGATGTCTCCCTTCAAGACTCTCTGTATGACAAGAGATACAAAATAACCTGGTTGCTCAGGTAGACAAATGCCTTGGGAAATATTTATTTAACTTACAGTGTGACCATAAAAGAACTCTCTCTGCTCACGCAGGTGTTACTCTGTAAGCAGGACTGTTGGATACAACCAATTGGAGGTTTGGCAGCCAGAGGCTTAGGGATGAACCAAGGCACAGGGATAGAAAGACAGCATTCAAGAACACCATGAAAAGGGGAATCAATCTCATGCATGGGTTCAGACTTAAGGACAAGATCAGGGAGGGGCTGAAGATGTCTTTTGCTCACATTACTTTACAATAGAAATAAAAACAGAAGGTTTAAAGGTTTCTGTTTTAGGTCACATTAAAATGCCTGCAAACTCATAACATCAAAATAGTCACATCAAAGTGTCCTATTTCCATTTTTCAACCCTCCTCTCTAGTATGTGGGATTTTATAGCCCTCAATAGATCTTACTGCTCCACCAGTCCCCTTTTCATACCCCTACGCTTCCCCAGAACCACCCCACAGCCTCTGGAATTTGCAAATATAGCCTGGACATTCTGTGCTGCTGCTGCTTACTTTCTTTCCTGAACATCGTTGCAAAATCTATTTCTCTAACCTCTATTTTCTTAATTCCCTAATTTCTCTACCCAGTCCCAATTATCCCTAATAATTCTGATATAAAGAGAGCTACAAAGTATTTACTGATTTAAAAAAAAATCAGTGCTCAAGCCTGTAATCCCAGCACTTTGGGAGGCCAAGACGGGCGGATCACGAGGTCAGGAGATCGAGACCATCTTGGCTAACCCGGTGAAACCCCGTCTCTACTAAAAAATAAAAAAAATTAGCCGGGCGAGGTGGCGGGCGCCTGTAGTCCCAGCTACTCCGGAGGCTGAGGCAGGAGAATGGTGTAAACTCGGCAGGCGGAGCTTGCAGTGAGCTGAGATCCCGCCACTGCACTCCAGCCTGGGCGACAGAGCAAGACTCCGTCTCAAAAAAAAAAAAAAAAATCAGTGCGATAAAAGCACATAGAAAGCAGTAAGGCAGTTAGCTGATACTAAGGTAGAATAAAATGTAAATAAATTGTAAGATACTCTGTCCATGAAAACACCTCTGCAATTGGAACACCTGCTTGGGTCTCTCCTGGACTCTACAGTTCTTTTTTGCACCAGAATTGCATACAAATGCATGCCACATACTCCATTAGGAGAACACATGCTGCGTGTGAGTGTGTGAGGGAAAATTTATTTTCACAACAAGCAGAACATCAAAATAGCTTCAGAGCCCATTGAAGCAGGGGCTTCAGCTGCAAGTTAAAGGATTGGCAAGCAGGGATGTTAATAGGAACAGAAAGATCCAGAGAAGATTCAACACAAATGAAAGAAGGGACCCTCGGTTGGGCAAGAAGATGGAAGAAGGGAGAAAGATATGAGGCTCCCTGAGTTTCTACATCTGAGTAAGCCACAGACATTGCTGAGGAAAAAAGAGAAGGCAGGGCAAATTCATGAATCAAAATCACAAGTTGAAGAGCTTATGGTCAAAAGTGATTAATGTGAATTTGTTAAAAAGCTGATGAAACTATTTCTTTCCTTGAAAAGTCTAGGGAGGAAGGCCACAGCTGATTCCAGCACAACCTCGCCTGTCAAGGTGTGAATGGCAGAGAGGCTGGTAGGGATAGTAGAAACATAAGAAGTATCAGCTTTGGCTCTCCTTTCAGGCAAATCTGTGTACAAATTATAGCTACGTGACCTCAGGCACATGACTGCCCTCTCATCTCACCTGCCTGCCTCCGTGCCCCTAGCCCTAAAACAAAAATGTCTTTCCTATAGAATTGATACAAGAAAAAAATGAGATATTGCAGAGATTGCTACTCAGAAAATAAATATCCAATATACATAAAGCAAATCTTAAGACAATTTTGGAAAAGATCTCAGAGCCTTCTGCTGAGATGAAGAGGAAAATAGTGGAACAAGAATCTTCATTCATGTAGTTTTATGAGTTTAAAAAGGCTCTTTGATATATAATGCTTTGATCAGCCTTGGAAAGTGGGAGACACAGGGGTTATGAGCGTGAGTGAATGTCATGATTATGAGCAAAGAGTCCAGAGCTGGACTCCACCTGAGCTCAAAGCCTGTACCTGAGGCCTCTTGGCTGTGGGGCCTTAAGCATCTCCTCACCTGTTTAGTTCCTCATTGTGAAGTGTGAGTAACAGTACTTCCCATCTCCTGTGACTGTTGAGGGAATTCTCTGAATTAACATATATGCTTAGAAGGTGCACAGAATATATTAAGGACTCAATAAACATTAACTATTATTACGTTTTGCATTTCATAGAAGAACAACAAAAGAGTCTCTCCAGAGACTCATATACTTGCCCAAGGATTCCCAGGGAAGAAATGAGGATATGGGCACAAAAGATACCGGACTTCAAGGCCAAGAGTCTTTCTGCCTCTAGGCAACTCCCTGGAGTTCCTACTTACTGGCTGGTCCATGGGACACTCTAAACCTGCAGAGCCTGGAGTTTCATCAAGGCAGCTGCAGGTAGACAAGTAGAGGAAATCCTGAAGCATTCCAAAAACATGCTATTGGAGGCACCAAAGGCATGCAATGAGAAATGGTGAGCAAGACTTTCTCATAGGCTGTTCCTTCTGCCTGGAACACATTCCCCAATTTCTTCTCTTCACTCTCTACCTGCCTTTAGATGTTGTATCATCATTTGGTATCTACAGCACCAATAGGAAATTATGAGTGTGTATGCATGTGTGTGTGTATGTTTATGTGTCTATAAACTATCTACATCTGTTTATCTATCTATCTATCTCTCTATCTATCTATCTATCTATCTATCTATCTATCTATCTATTTAATGAGAAATTGGTTCACACAGTTGTGGAACTGGCAATCCTGAAATCTGTATGGAATGCCAGCAGACTGAAAACTTCATGGAGTTAATATTGCAGAATTTATTCTTCTCCCTGGGAAACCTCAGTTTTAGTCTTAAAACCTTCATCTTATTAGATGAGACCCACTCACATTCTTCAAAAGTAACCTCTTTTAACTTAAAGTCAAGTAGATATAATTGTGTCTACAAAATAGCATGGTAGCAACATCTATAGTAGTGTTTGGTTAAATGACTGAGTACTAGATAGCGAAGCCAAGTTGAAACATAAACCATCACAAATGTCAACTTAAATGTTCCTTCCTCAAGCATGGATTGCTCACTGATTCCTCAAAATAGGCCTCCTTTTACACGTTAATGGTAGCCTGTATTTTTCATAATAAGCATTAAAATAATCATAATATAATTATTTACATAAGCATTTGCTTAAGGTGTAAGCACTATGATGGCAGAGATTATTTCTGTTTTTAAGATTCAAGGAGCCTAATACAGTGTCTGGCTTTCAGTGCTGATTTGCATTTTTTGTTTTGTTTTGTTTTGAGACAGAATCCAGCTCTATCACCCACATTGGAATGCAGTGGTGGGATCTGGGCTCACTGCAACCTCCACCTCCCGGGTTCAAGCAATTCTCCTGCCTCAGCCTTCCGAGTAGCTGTGACTGCAGGCATGTGCCACCAGGCCTGGCTAATCTTTTTGTATATTTAGTAGAGATGGGGTTTCACCATGTTGGTCAGGCTGGTCTCAAAATCCTGACCTCAAATGATCCACCCGCCTTGGCCTCCCAAAGTGCTAGGATTAAAGGAGTGAGCCACGGATCCTGGCCCTGTTTTGCAATTAGGTGAATGTATGAAAGCTCACCTCTTTGAATAATTGTTCATGCTCTAGGGGAGGTGGTGTCCACTTAGCAATGGATGCATGGGGCGTGGGGCTCTGTTGTTCTAAACCCTTTATAATTATTTTAAAATGTTCTCATCAGTTTTCAAAATTTCTGTAAATGAGATTAGGGAAAATCTTGTTTCCTTCTTAGAAAAAAGAAAGTCAGCTAGTTGTTTTCTCTCTTGCATGCACAGGAAGCTTGGCCTTTGGGGAGTTATCAGAGCATGATAAGAGGGGTGGTGTCAAAGTCTGCAGAGAAATGTTCAGACCAGTTTTTTCTTCCTTTTTTCTCTGCACTTGGATGACTCCTCTTCATGTATTTATTGCCTGATTGGTTCCTTTGTTCCTTGAACATTTTTAGATCCTCCATTCAGAGCAAGTCCCCTTGTTATCAATGTCAGCTGGGCCTGAGTCAGGGTTTAGTGCAAGATTGGATGACATGTATCCTGGCTTCCAAAGGAAAATGGCTGAGCTATACTGTGTTTTTCTGTGTTTCTGTTCCATTCTTCGGGGAACAGAATTTATCTCACCAGGTAACAGGGAGAAAATGGGAGTGAGGGAAAAAAAGTTATTAAATTGAAAATGAATATGGGTGAAGTAACATGTATTGAAGACCTAGTCAAATTTTACAGACTTACCAGTGGATTCTGGAGATGTCATGAAGAGGGGCTGCATTTACTTGAAAAAAAAATTCTTAATAAATGCTTAGAATGGAAGATGGAATTTCACACTTGAATATCAGCTGGTACAAAAACATCTGAGGAGATCAATTGCCCCTTATAAAAGAAAGAATAATTTGGGGTTCTCTTGACAATCTGGGTGTTAGGAAATGAAAAGGAGATAGCAGAAGGCCATATATGGGAGGGGGCTGGGAGGTATGGCTGTGGTTTTTCCCTGTTCCCCCAACACACACTCACACACATACATGAGAGCACTCACACCCATTCACTTCAAGTCATCAGCAGTGTCTACCTAATTTACAAGTACCTGAATGAAGGACTAGTCGTGTTTATTATGAAAACCAAAGAAGAGGCGGAACCTTACATCACAGTCAACATGATGCAAAAGTCGGTTTCAGCAGTACAGGAGCTGAATCCCAGGTGGTGCTAGGGATGTAAGTGTTCCAAAAATTCACACATATTTTGGGAAAGGTTTGTCTATTCACAGGAGGCACAATGAGCAGGGTTCCAATCAGATGATCTGAATCTCAGAGGTGTTGACAACTAGCTAACAAACAAGATTATGTATTTATCTCATTTAATATAACCACTCTCTACAGTACATTTTCATTCCCTTACTAATAATGACTTGGTAAAATACACACGGAGGTCAAATCACACAGCTAGTTAGAGGCAGACCAGGGCTAGAACCCAGGCTATTTGAACACCAGTCCTTTTGTAAAGATAATTTATGCCCCATGCACTGTTCTGGGTGCTTTTCGTGCATACATTAATTCTTTTAATCTATATTCCTACATAAGGAAACCAATGATAGAGAAGTTGAGTGGTTTTCCCAGGGTCATGCAGCTATGAGTGATAGAGCCAGGTTTCAAATGCATGCCATCTGTGCCAGTGTGCACAAACTTAACCACTAGGGTGTTCCACCTCTGCCTGCCTACCATGCTACTGCCTCTAATCATTCTGTTGCCTGTTCCTTTCCAATATGAAGCAACATTCCTGTTTTCCCCCTGACTTAACTGTTATCTTTCTGCAGCCAGTTATCAGTTTATATCTCCCTGCTGCTGACTGTTCCATATATTATTACACTTTCATATCTCGCATCTTCTTGCATTCAGTTATGATAAGCATCTAGTTTATGAGAGGCCAGACCGATGGCTTGTGCTTTGTATTTCAAAAATATTTGCATTAGGAATTCCAAAACCCCAACCAGAGGAAAATAAATTAACAACCTAAAACACCTTAGGTGTCAGGTCAATAGCTTCTGAAAGATACTAGACAGAGCTGTTTGAAGCTTTTATTAGAAACTCATCCAACTGTTCACCCACTGATTTATTAATTCAACAAACTTTTATTGAGCTTCTGCTATAATGGGATGAAATATAGGAAGGATCAGAATGCCCAGCTTTGTCCGTAGAGAGTTTACACAGCAGAAATGTCTTAAATGGAGACACAGCAGAAATGTCTTAAATGGAGAATTTTATACGAAGGTGTCCTAAGAAAACATGCTGCTTCAAGAGGTGGTGAGTCCCTGTCAATGGAATTATTCAAGGAGTTTGGACAACTTCTTGTAAGGCATAGTATAGCTGAAATTCAAGCATCAAATCTGTTTGGGCAAGACTAACTTTAAGTTTCTTAGAAGTGTTGAGATTCTATAAAAACAATGCAGAACAAGTTCAAACGCTATCATAACAGGATATGACAGATGTCTAGAACACAGATCATGAAATAATGAATTCCAACCAGTGAAAACAGGGAAGGTTTGCAGGGTATAGGGGACAGTGAACAAAGGGCTTATTAATTTGAAGGCAACATACTCATATCTTTCAGGGTCCTTTGACTTCCCAAGTTATTTAGCCTTTCTGAGCTAGTCTCCTAAATCTCCAAGACAGGGTTAATTATGCCTTCCCTGCCCAATTCTCCCTGCGGCTGTAAGGATCAAATGAGATCTTGAAAGTAGTTTGTAAACTAAAAAAGTGATATGCAAATGTAATCTTATATTAGAAACTTGGTGCAAAGGGACTAAACATTAAAGGTGAAATTATAGACATCAATAGATGGGATGTATCTTTTGGTTGGGAATTTTCCTTTGAATATCAAACTACACCACATAACAGTGGCAACAACATCCATCTGGAATTAACTGAAATTCTGGTCTAGGGGTGTTGGCGTCCTCAGTAACCTTGGGCAAGATCATTCAATTCTGTGCTTCAGTTTATGCTATCAGGGTTAATGGATGGTAATTGTTGGTCTTCACAAAACCCTATCTGTTATCTTGCCACACAAAAAGAAATATTTCCAGATCCATTGAGATTAAACAGCAAGAACTCCTACTGCTTTAAATTTCTACGTTACCTGAGGCAGACTCAATGAAAAGAACAGGTGTGAAAAATAAACATATTTTGATATATACAAAGATGCACTAAGGATAAGATAGACACAGGGATATTAAGTACCAGGGACACCCACGTGAGTTTAGTTCAGCCAGTGTTCCCTGAGCACTTATTATGCACCAGACCCTCTGATAGGCAATGCTAGAGACAGAGATGAATAGGACACAGCTTCTGCCCTTAAGGAGGCCACATATTTATAAACATGCTTTGAAAGTGATAAAAAGAATGGATATGATTAAATGGATTGTAAATCAAGATAATGACCCCAGTCCTCCTGCTAATTTGCTGGTTGACTTCTGTTAAGACATCTTACTGTTCCTTTATCAGCACTAAATGAAACTCCCTCTCCCAAAACACTATTTAAAACTTGGAAATGTTTTACCCCTACCAACCAGCCACTGGAAAGTCTTAAGAAAATATAAATTTTAAAAAGAACCAACATTCAACCTCTCAGATGAGTAATTTATGAACTAATTATACAGCAACTTTACTTTGTATCTTACCCAGTAAAAAGGAAATACTTGAATAAATTGTATTATTTTTATCACAAATTAACTAATTTATTCTTCTCGACCTTGTTTGGATTTGAAATAATTGCCTTACTAGAACCACCAAATGGAGAAATACAGAGATTTATAACTAATGACTTTCTGGTGGGATTTTAATTTTATTTACAATAAGTAAACATTATACTATTGTCACTGTAGGGCTCAAGTATGTTCATATAATATGCGTAGCAATTATTTTGTTTTCTCTCTGTCTCTCCTCTCGCTGTCTTTCCCTCTTACCCACCCTTTCTCCCTTCCTCTGTGTCTATTATAATGTCTCTCTCTCTCATACACACACACACACACACACACACACACACATATGCATACACACACACACGTGTACACACACACACACACAGACACACACACGGAAGCTCTAACAAAACTGAAAGACTCCGAGGGGGAAGATTGTAATGACATGGTAATTCTCTCTCATGTTGGTTCAGAGAGTGATGCAGTGGTCTGGAACGGGGATGTGAGCTGTCAACAGAAATTCACCTCTACACTTATTGTATATTCCCTACCCATTATGCATAATCCCACTTCCACATCTTAACAGAATCCACCATACAACTATGTGCTTCATGGGAAGTTGACACCATCCCAGCCCTAGCTGTTATATCCTGATTAGCATTAGCCATTCAAGGGTATCTTATTTCCCTGGCCCATAATCAGTTAACCAATAGGCATGGGATCCAGTAGTAGTCATAGAATGATGCACTAAGGATATATACAAAGATGAGAGGGATGCTCTGTTTTGGGGTTTCTAGACAGGATACCTTACTCTAAGAAGGAAACAGCAAATGGTGGCACCTTTGTGTCTCTGGCTATGTTGCATCTCAGAGTGAAACCTAGAACATCTATAGTATTTTGTGAACATTCTGAGAATAAAGCCTAAAGAGACAGAGCCAAGAGCACTGTAGAAAAGTAAGCCAGGAGCATTGACACACAGCACCTGCAACTCACACCACCACTGGCGTGAGTTCCCAATATGTGAGATAAGATGTTTTCTTTGGGCTTATTTGTGCTCTTTTGAGCTTCATTTGTGTTCCCTGTTACTTGAGGCCCAAACCTTCGGAATCAATAAATCTATCATGTACTCATAATGAGTTTGCTCTTGTTATTTTGAATCTTGATTATCAATAGCAACACAGGCAGAAGCATCTCACTAGCTTTACTGTAGAGCCTACAAGGGGTCCACACAAGGGGATTATTTGAGATGTTTAAAGTGTGCTGTGTCTTATTTGTGGTAGTATTTACAAGAATTTATGCATAAGTGTGTACTCACAGAACTGTACACCAAAAAACAATAATTACTACTGCATTTAAAAACAGAAAGATCCCACAAGAGTGGGGATTGCATTCAAGCCCACATTTATCTGATCCCAATGCCACACTGCTTCTGAGTGCTTGTCAGATCCAATATAAATAGCTTAATACTTGCAGTCATGAGGCAGACATTTAAATCCTGGGTCCGCCTCTTGATAGCTATGCGACCTTATGCATTTTGCTTTACACATCCGAGTTTATTTTTGCAAATGCCAAATGCAGATGCTAATAATCTTTGCCCATTCCATCTTTTTTGAGGGGAGAGATTAAATAAGAAAATGATTTAAGAAGCATCTTTATAATGTAGAAGAAAGCACAAATATTTGTCATTGTTATAGTATGAAAATACCTACTCTTCCAATACCACACTGTCTGAAATCCCGTTATCCTCAAGTTAAACCACAAATAGCAAACCTATGGTGTGCCTGCTGTCACCCACCTCCAATCTACACTCGTGAGGGACATTCAACAGTCAAAGTACTTTTTGTCCCTCCAGGGTCCTTATTTATGGCTCTAGCATCCCACTTGACTCTCTGTTCCAGGGATTCTTTATAAATCAACTGGAGTTGGTCCATGAATTGAAATATCTTGGAAGCTGCTGAGTTATACTTCTAGTATCTTTCAGTCTTGTTCACCATCTCACCCCATCATGTCTTCTCTTATTTCTTTGTAATAATAGAAACACAACTTTTTAGTAGAACACTGACACCCACAATAAAGGCCTACATGTCTTAGATGCCCTTGCAGCTAGATGAAGCCATATTGTCAAATTCTAGCCAACGACATGCAAGAGAGTAATATATAGAACTTCCAGGAAGGCTGCTTAATGGGACTGATTCATCTTGCAGGATGCCCTTTCAGCTCTTCTGCCCTTGTCTTTTTTCCAACTTGTGTTGCAGAAGATCTAGACACTATATCTGACCAGCGAGTGGCCTGATGATGAAATTAATACCCTAACATGGTAAGTAGAATAACTGAAGTCTGTGTTCTTGATAACATCTTTGAGTCACTATACCAGCCATGAAAACCACCTATCCCCAGACTTCTTTTACATGAAAGACAATAAATAATTTAATTTAAGCCACAACTTTTGGGGTCTCTGATACTCATAGCTAAGCCTAATACCTAGCTCATATATAACCCAATTCACCCTTTTTCCTTGGGGAATAAATAAATGAAGCTATGTAAAGGGGAGTGTATACAGGTATTCATATTAAAACACTCATGCCATGGAATAGTTCTGAAACATTTTGAAGATACTGTGAGCAAAATTCTGCATGATTGTTTATGGCCTAAACTGTATAAGATCTAGCCATCTCAGAACCCACTCTACAGGATCTTAATGGAAGAAGAAAAAAGTATGTTTATACCTATATAAATATAGGCTATAGTACCACTATTTCTTGAGTGCCTGTCATGTGCCAGTCACTTTATATTACTTATGTCCAAATTTCACAAAATTCCAACAAGATGTGCATAATTTCTCCCATTCTATAGACAGTGACAATGAGGCTAAGTGAGTTAAAATAAATGGACCAGTTCAGGGATGGGTCCTATATTCCAAGCAAGTCTGTCTTATGCCAAAAGCTATGCTTTTTCCATGACCCCATAGAAACTGAGTTAATTACAACTTTGGTTGGATGGTTAGCAAAACATCTCAGCAAGCATTGAGAGAATACACAACAAATAGTAGCGCTGGACGCAATTGGTAGGTGAGGGGTTTCTTCTAACAACTTTGCATAGTTAATGACTTTTTAAGCACCAGATTTGAAGAGCATGAAATGAATGAGTCATGGCTCTTAGAGAACAGATGGTTAGTGGTCTGTGTTATTTCAGTGACAAAGTTTTGAGCCGACTAAGGATAACAATAAAACTTCATCTCATGATGTTTGTCATTTTCAGCCCCTGACTCCTTATAATTGCTGTTACAGCTTCTCTCTTCCAAGATTACACCTTGATGGTCATTCACTCAAAATTATCCTTTCATCAGATTGACTTTATAAAAGGCACTGCAGGTGATTTTTTTAAATTCACTATGATTCCATGTATTTCCTACAGCCTATATTCTAAAATTATTTCATCAGAACTGTGGGGAAAACATTTGAGGTCATTTCTCAGGATTGTTGGCTCTGGGTTTTGAAAAATCATCAATTATGGATTATCATGGTTGGTGTAATATTACACGATAATGAAAGCTGACATTTATCCTGTACTCACTCTGATCCATGCATTTTGCATGCGTTATCTCATTTAATCCTCAATCAACATAATAAACCAAAGGATAGTGTTATCACCAACTGGAAAAATGGGGAAAACAAGACATGGGGAGATGGTGGGGGCGTTAAGTGACTTACTAGAGAAGTGGAAAGTGATAGATTAGGGATTTGAACCCAGATACTTTTGAAAGAGATCCTGAAAGCTGAGTAGGCATAATGATTTAAGGTAGGCTAACAGCTGGCTAGCAGCTATACAAACCACCTTCAAATCTCACTGGCTTAATATAATAAAATGTACTACTCATTTCTCTCATAATTCACTGATGGTTGAAGATCTGGGCTCCATACAATTATTCTAGCACTCGAGCCCTTTCTATTTAATGACACTACCATATTCCACTGTCTTAAAGTCCCCTTCTGCATCATCTGCATCCAGACAATAGACAAGGGAACAAATTTAATGAAGCTTTGCAAAGAATGTTTAAGGGGCCTTGTATGTATAGCAAATATTACTTGCACTTACATTCCCTTAGCTAAAATTAAATCTCACAACCCCACTTAAATGCAGAGGAGACTGGGAAGTGTAGTCATGTAGTCTCTGGCATAAGATGGAATGGAGTGCACTGAACCATCGTATTTTCTCTGTCACAGTAGATATTTGCTGTCTGCAAGAGAGTAGTAAAGGGAAGGGATAAGAAAATTGCAAGGAAAGGAACAAACTTGAGCAAAAGCACAATTGTCTCAAAATACTAGTCAAATTTGGGGAAGCACAATTTGATCTGACAGAAGCTCAGGTTGGCAGTCTCAGTAATAATTTGAAGGGTCACATCATCCAGGGACTTGGAAAATGCACTAAGGAGTTTGGACTTTGGACTTTATTGTACAGCTAAAGGGGAGCTGTTGAAGAATTTTTAACCAATAGAAAATATGATCATATTTGGAATTTAGAAAAATCATTCTCTGAGCCACGTAGATGGTGGTTGAAGAAAGCAAAACAAGAGGCAAGGAGAACAGTTAGGGTAGAATTGAATCATAGATATAAGATGTCAGACTAAGGATGGTTGTAATGTGGTCAGAAATAAGAAGATAGATGAATCAGATTAAGGAAGTAAAATTATAAAATTATAGGCATTGACAAGTGATCACATTCTCCTTATTTTCAGCCTTGCAATGGAGGCATTATTTTCTCCATTTTATAGATGAAAAGACAGGACTTGGGACAGTTGAAGGACTCACCAAGCTCATACAATTAATAGCTGAGGCAGACACCAACCATGTCCAACTCGAAAACACATTATCTTCCCACTTGACCATTCATACACCTCAACCATGCCTTACCTACAAGAGTAATTGTGTGCTTCTGAACAGCTATTCCTACCCTCTCTACAGCTTCTCTTTTTCAAAATCAAATATTCCAAATTTCCCCCACAGTAACTTACATCACCTACTAAGTTACTTTACCCTTCTGATCACACTAGTCTAGAGGTATTTCAAATAACCCACTTAAGGAATTCCTCCCCAAAACCAATACTTTTAGTTGCAAGGGGTAACATGCTGAAGCAAAACCTGTTTCACTCTTTTTCCAGCTCCTCAAAAAGACATAAAATTCAAAGCATTCACCAGTACTTTCTACATCATTTTTATTATTTTGTTTATTCTACTGCCCAAAGGTGCAAGTGACCTCACTTATAAAATTTGATGAACCAAACTGTTAGTTGTTTCAAAATGTTCCAGATGCTTTGCTTGAATTGAGTAGACCCTGGCAATCAACTTGTGGATAGATTCAAAGTTGTATAAATGGGCTATTTTCTATCTATGGGACCTAAACTTTTTTATATAGTGTGCTTTGTATACTGGTGGGTAAATTAATTAAGAAAATAAGTGGTTACAGTCATAACAAATGGTTTTGAATCAGGAAGAAAATATATAACTGAGATTCCAACTCATAAAATCCCCAACATTATTAAAAACCTTCTCCTCCTCCTGTTTTTCCAACATCAATGAATGGTATCTATCACTTTTCACCTGGCTGTCAGGTCGGAAAACTGGGAATCATATTTAATTCATCTCTCTCACTCATCTCTCACATTTAATTAATTATCAAGTTAATTCATCTTCCAATTTGATTCAACTTCCTTTAAAAAGTCTCAAAGCCAAACTGTTTTCTTATTCCCACGATTGCTACCCTAGCCCAGGATGCACGTACTTCTTCAATGATATGGGAAGCTCCTGATTAAGCTCCTTGAATTCTGTTTTGCTTTAACCTATCCTTGTGCTAAGGCATCAGTCTGTTCTCCTCAAATACCTGCTTGGAACCCTCTGCTCTCCCAGCCCATTGCTCACAGGTGTACTCAGGGGTGGCATGCAATTCATTGTTATCCATTCATGCTCATAACTTCAGCCATCTCATTCTCACCTCCTCCCTCACATGATCTACTCCAGCTGAAGAGAATACCTTCCAGTTTTCCAAATGTAGCTTATTTGTTCTCATGTTCAGGCTTTTTAATCTGCTGTTCCTTCTGTCTGCAACAACTCACTTATCCTTTTCTTTTCTTGCTAACTCTTATGTATTCTTCAGATCTCAGTTTAGCTTTCATTTCCTCCATAAATCCTTCTCTGGCCTCCAACACTGAACTAGACACTTTGATCCTGAATTCTAGCATCTTCTCCTTCCTCTGTTTTCTTCACATATCCCCTGTACCTAGTATTATTTTCTGACGCAATGTCATCCCACCAGACATATTTTTTGTATCTCTTTAATTACTTAAAAATGTAAACAAATAAATTATTCCTTAGAAAAGAGGGAGACACACCAAGAAAGAGACGTTGGCTGTCCTTAGGATCAGTGTGCTGTGTTAACGGAAGAGATCTCCAAGGTAATACATGGCCCCAGGTAAAGTTTAAAACAAAACTGAAAATAACAGCAGACTGTGGATCCAGAAGTAAAAGCAGTCAGTTTGGGCTTACAGTCTCTGGTTCAGTTCCTTCAATCCTGTCCCATTGCACCAGTTAACAGTGGAGATGTGGCTTTAAAATGTTTGGTTTCAATCAGCATTTATTCATTCATTTGCTTACTCATTCACTGTTTCACTCTCCAGTTTCAGAGTGATGCTGAGCACCAACTATGTACCAGGCACTATGTTAGGAACACTGAAGTATAAAGAGATTTCTAAAGAACATATATATTTAAAACACATCATTTTAGTCAGGGCGTAGTGGCTCATGCCTGTAATTACAACACTTTGGGAGGCCTAGGCAGGTGGATCACCTGAGGTCAGGAGTTCGAGACCATCCTGGCCAAAATGGTGAAACCCTATCTCTACTAAAAATATGAACATTAGCTGGGCATGCTGGTGGGTACCTGTAATCCCAGCTACTCAGGAGACTGAGGCAGGAGAATCACTTGAACCCAGGAGGCAGAGGTTGCAGTGAGCCAAGATCACGTCATTGCAGTCCAGTCTGGGTGACAAGAGCAAAACTCCGTCTCAAAAAAAAAACAAAAAACAAAAAAACACAAACATAATTTCTAAAGAAAATGCAATAAGAGTCCCAATAGAGATATGTGCACAAAAACTCTCCCTAACTCAACCTGGGGAGTTGGGGGCGGTCAGAAAAGCCTGCTGTGGACACATAAGGGCTGCCTCCTATTTTATCCTAACTATCATCCTTCCCTAATCCTACCCTGTTTTTCAGGACTGGCTTCCTCAGTGAAGGCTTTTGAAGAAAGCTTGGGACCTATTAGACATTTGAGAACAGTTTTAAATGTCAATGTGGCCATATGGAATAGATGGGACATGTGGATTTTGCAATGTCTGTAGGATACATATTGCCAAACAAGGAATCCATATAGGGGATGTAACTACCAGTTCATCTGTCATGTTAATTTGGTTATTTGCTCTCTGTGGGTTCAGATTTTCTCATCTATGTGAGATAAATAGTCATGTACAAACAGTAAATAGTAGATTTGAAAGAGCTCTTTGAGATCATCTTGTCTAACAGCTGCCAAAGTGTATGTCACAAAATATCTAAAGGGTGTCAGTGGACATTTCTCAGAAACAGACTGAAGTCACATACATCTTGGTAGGAATAACTTGAAGTTCCGCAGGTTTTCTTACCTGAAGTGTTCTGCACATCTCTTAGGAATGGGCATGGATCACATTTTTATCTAAGCATACCTAGCCATGGTAAGGACGGCTACTTTTATCAAGAAGTATCTCACGGGACCAGTGCTGAGTGAAACATATTGAATCTAGTCTAATCCACTCTTTCAGATAAGGAAACTGGGGACCAGTGCAAAAAAGGGATTTGCCCAAGGTCACCCAGGTAAGTGCATGGTAAGTCAGAACTAGATGTCTAATGCTCTGGTTCTGCTGCCAGGTATGTTTTGCATTAATGATGAAGAACATTACCTCCCAAGTCCCATGGTTCTTGGAGGATCTTAATGAGATATAAATGAGAATGATGAACAAAGTCTCAAGTATAAGGTGTCTAAGTGAATCTTTCTGCTATTAAAGAGTTCCCAATAAAATGTGCTTTTATAACCTAATGCTTGCAGAACCTAGAATCTATCAGCATTTATTATATGGTCATGATGTGCGTATGCCTGGTCAGGCAGAATACATAAACATAAGGGAGGGTTGCTCTCCGCCTTCCAGAGCTGCACCAGCACTGGAAGACTCATGCAGGAACTGGAGCGCCTTTCAATTTGTTGTATGACCTCAGTTTACTTCACCTCCCTGGTCTCCAGATTCTTTAGTTGGTCATTTGTTGGACAATCCTTCCATTTAACTTTATCAAAGGGAATGACTAACAATTCAAAACACTTACAAAAGCAGAACCTATACAAATGCTAAACATCATCCCTGTGATCTACTAGTTAATACGGAATTGGAAGTGAAATGCAGCCCCTTTTAGCCCTGGAAACTCACGCTGAACCAATACATCTAATAAACTGGGAGAAGAGAGGGCCACAAATTAAAAAGCAGCATTTGAAATCTAATCAGACATTCTCTGAATTTACACACCACCCCTGTGGTGCTATCCAACTTTATTAGGATTTTATTCTGTATTCTCTTTTAAAGTGACATTTATATTAATTTACTGTACTAACACAAAATTCTATTAAAAAGGAAAGAACTTTTATAACTTTATTATTTTTTCCTGGTTACTGTCCCTAAGTTTTCAACCCACTAATAGGGATTCTTTTGTTTTATTTCATGTCTAGGAGAGAAGTTGTGAAGTCTCTTCAAGGCTATATTTCCTGCTGGGTTGTTAAACACAGTGGGGACACCCAACTTGGAGGGTATGTGCTGTAATTGGCTGTAAGGGCCAGGAAGTTGAACTTTCTCATTCTTGTTCAGTCTCCTTTTATCCTGGGTGTCTTGCAAGTTTATAATCATTTTCTAGTTTGGCTCTGACTTCAAAAGAACAATGAGAACTCAGCTATGAGGAAGTGGAAATGCTAGGTCATCTCCACCTCCCAACTTTGATGACCTCGTGTTCCATTTTCCCAAAAATGGAAATTGCAGCTCTCCACATCTCTTATCTGACAGTTTTCCCATCTCTTAGAGCCATCTGGTCATCCAAAGATGAGTCATGGTATATGTGAGATACATGGAAGAAAATGTATAAATCATCACAGCTCCTTCATTTTGCATACAAGGAAACTGAGGCCCAGGGAGAGAAAGTGATTTACTCAAGGTCACAGAGAAAGGATGTGGCCGAGTCATGACTGAAATCCAAATCTTTTAGCTTTCACCTTAATGTTGATTTTTTTCCCCACTGTGTAAAGCTCAGGAATTCTTCAAATAACAGAATTCAGCCTAGGTAATATTTCTTAGCCAGGTCAAGTACCAAGTCAATCTATGACCCGTGCCTATGATGATCAGTTTTCTGAATGTTTTCTGCTTCTTCCATAATTTTTAAAAATTTTCTAATTAACACAGACAATGAATTGCATATGGCCCCCATGTTTACTTCTCTGTGTGAGTTCCATGGCAGCTGTATCGTTTATCAGCTCAATATGTTTTAGACAGATGCTAGTTCCGTAGATAAATCAGCCAGTCCTTTTGTTCAATCTTTTATCCCCAAACATTCCTGATCAGCCCATTCCAATAGCAAGCCAACCTCGTTCCCAACACTGAACTGTCGGGTGCCAAAAGGTAAATTTTTAAGAGAGTTCTTTCATATAAACCATGCATTCCCCCAACTATATAAAAACATTCTTTTTCAAATATACAAAATGACATATTGATCTATATATCCCACTAAGATCTATTATGCACTTACTGTATCCAATAGTCTGTTGGGTACAGGGATACAAAGACGAGCACACAGACTCTGGCCTTGAGTGGTTCATGCCCTGATGAATAAAACCAGCCTCTGAGCATGCAATAATAGCCATATGATAAATGACATTCCACGAATGGCAGAGAGAGAAGGTCCACGCCTACTTAAGAAACCAAAACATGTTTTCCAGAGAAGGTGATTATTCAGACAAGTCTAGTGGCGATTAGAATAGGAAAGGACTTCATGAGAAAACCCAGTGCTGTCTTCTGTCTTTAAAACAATTGGCAAACATGACCCCATTTTGCAGACAAAGAACATGAAACTCAAGAGGGCCATGGAACTTGGACAAGGTCACCTTGCTAGTGACGTAATGTCTTCTAATTTTCCCAGGTTCTCCTGCTCCTCTTCAGTGAAGAAAGGAAGTATATTCCAAATGTGCCAAAAAGGTTTAAAACAAACAAACAAACAAAAAAAAAAACCAAAGTAGAAATCCTCCAGTACCTAAGATTTATTGAGATCATAAGTAACCCTTGCTCAGTAAAAGAATCAACCGCTCCACTCAGCTGCGTTCCCATCAGCAACCAGAAATTGTTGCAATCTAATGCATTTATATGTTTTGGTTTTCTTAATTTATTTCAGGCACCTCATTTTCCTGGAACAAGTGTTGTTATTTATGACACAGCAGAAAACACTTTACATTTATAGAGGTTATGAATTTTAGTAATGGTTTTGGTGGCAATTTAATCTGTCCTAACTGTGAGGCATTTTACAATGACAATTAAATTATTATTAAAAAATAAACCTCAAATGACATCCTTATCACTTATCAACATATCAAAAGTTTCAGTGAGTTGCATTCTGGGTTGGTCGTAAATATCCTAATGTAGTCTTAGTGAATCTGTGTAATAAACTTGAGTGAACTTAATTAACTTCTACAGTATATTTAAAAGAAAACTCCTCACACATTTTGATGTCGCAGAATGAAACATTATTTGAAAAGTGGGTTTATTACATTTCATGGTGCACACTGATATTTAATATTTAAAGACTCTTAAATTTGATGTACTGTACTGATAGCTGAAGGGTTTAGTCCTGCAGTGTGGGAGGGTGAGATGGTGAATTTCTCCCTCCATTTCACTGAGGAGGTTTTTATTTTACTGGCCAAGCCCCCCATACACTGATCTATTAAAATCTATGCTTACAGAAGTGTCAAGAATGTTAATGTATACTTTATCAAATTAATTTTAATGTAGGCTTGCTGAATAGCTAATTCCCAAGCTATGTTCTAAATTGTTGCAAACAGCTCCACTCCAAATTAGCCAGGGTGCTGCATCAATTTCAGCAGATAACATGTCAGCGAAGTATCATCTGATACAGATTTAAAATGAAGGGTTTTATTTTTTCTCCATAGAGAATCTAATAAAGAAAAAGGAAAAGGCAGTCAACCCACTTCCCGATCTCAACTTATAGGGCGCTGGCTGAAATAAAATCACTTTGTTTAAATCCATATTCTGATAATTACTTCAGACAGCAATGAGGGCTTCCATTTCAAAAATTAGACTTGACATTTGACTTAAATACAGTCTTCTCTTTTAAGCCCAAGTTTCTGTGCACTTAAATGCCAATGGCTAGATGTTGATAACAGATGATTCTCCCTTGAAAGGTAGAGATAGACACTATTTTATCAAAACAATGGAAGAGAATCATCCACTAAAAAGACACAGGTTTTTCTGTACTAAATCACTTTGGTCAATGTACTCAAACCCACTGAAGAAAGTATGGAAGAATCAGCTCTTGTAATCTTTCCAGGATACCACAGGATGTAGCTCACTATTTTTCCTGGTGGATTTACTGAAAGTTTCCTTCAATAACTTTCAATTATCCTTCATCCAGCTTCTTAGTCAAAATTATTTGCATAAGGCTGGGTGCAGTAGCAACTGTCAACACTTTGAGAGGCCAAGGCAGGTGGATCGCCTGAGTCCAGGAGTTCAAGACCAGCCTGGGCAACATGGTAAAACCTCATGCCTCCACAAAATACAAAAAACTTAGCCAGGCATGGTGGTGTATGTCTGTACTCCCAGCTACCCAGCTGAGGTAGGTGGATCACCTGAGCCAAGGAGGTCGAGGCTGCAGCAAGCCATGATCATGCCATTGCACTATAGCCTGGGTGATAGAGTGACCCAGAAAAAAAATTATTTGTATGGGTGTGGGTGTGCATTTCTGTATATGTTTGTACATGCAGTATATGTGTACATATTTTTACACTTATAGCTTTGTAACAATGCCTAATTCTAAACATTTTTTCTTTTTCAGGTTCTGGTATTTTTGTTTACAGTTCTTACTCTGCTTTTAACCCAACAAATATGAACCAACAGATAGCAACCTCTTATTTCACTGGTAAAATAAGAGGGTTAAACAAGGTGATACACAGAGTTCTTAATTCCAGCTCTAGAAAAAGAGAAAAAAAGACACTATAGGGTTCTAAATTTCAACCACTGTTTCTTACAAAAGTACTTCTAGAACACCTACCAAGCTAGCACTAGATGTAAGTTGTGAAAAAGGTAGCCAAAATCCATGCTCTCATAAACCTTGTAGACTGGGCTTTATTTCCTTAGATTTGCTACTGTTATGAAAGTGGTGCTACCAATTATTTGTAGTAAAATGACTTATTTATTGCACTTTAATTTCTATGTCCAAAAGGTAGTCATCAAGGCAAAGCTTTCCTTCCCCTGTTACTCCATTACCATCCCTTTAAATTCCAGAATAATATACTTCTTAATGTATGTTTCTCATCTCCTTTACCAAATAAAAAGGCAGCCCGTCTCCCCTTGACTAAATAGGGGAATGGTTTCTAAGTAGAAAAATGGAAGAACATCTGGCAGTAGAGGCTGGTACAAGACTCCAATACTGAGCTCATAATTTTCTCTCTTCTATCCTTCAGTTCATTTTGTTTCCCAAGATCTGAAACATTTTTCAGAACTATGGTATATTCCTGTAGTTTTAAAGGCCAGATACATTCCCTCAATTATACCAATATTCAGAAATTCTATTCTGGGGCCATAACTGCTCAATTCTGCATGAAGATACACATTTAAATTTAAATACAGCAAGAGATTCTGCAAAAGAAAATGACTGAATGAAAGAAGCCTAAAGATTTTACCAGAAAGTGCTTAGGAGGGGAATTCTGCTTCTGGCTACAGTGGACTAGTTTGTTTCAGACCAACAGTTCCATGGAGAACAACTAGAAAGTTCTCTCAATTAAATCCATGCTAAAAACAATAATCCAGCCGGGTGCGGTGGTTTATGCCTGTAATCCCAGCACTTTTTGGGAGACCTAGGCGGGTGGATCACAAGGTCAGGAGTTTGAGAACAGTCTGGCCAATATGGTGAAACCCTGTCTCTACTAAAAATACAAAAATTAGCCAGGCATGGTGACAGGTGCCTGTAGTCCCAGCTACTCGGGAGGCTGAGGCAGGAGAATCGTTTGAACCCAGGAGGCGGAGGTTGCAGTGAGCCGAGATCGTGCCATTGCACTCTAGCCTGGGGGACAGAGAAAGACTCCATCCAAAAAAAAAACAAAAAACAAAAAACAAAAAACAAAAAAACAGTAATCCTTCTGAAGACATCTAAGAACTACCAAGACTTGAGAGGTTACCACTCCAGAGAGAGAAGTGAATGTAGCATTTGGTGCTACTTAATCCCTAGAGGCATATGATGATTCTAAAAATGTGCCTGAGTGGGTAAAAACTAATCAAGTTCATCATAAAGTGGTAGTTGAGAGGGAAAAAAGCTAAACAGAGTAATCTTATGTGACTGGAGTATTTTAAATTTAAATTTAAATTCAGGGTCTGCCAAGGAGGAGAAGCTTGCTCTAGGGGTATCTGAGAGACCCTATCCTAAGAATAAGATGAACTAGAACTAAAGAAGTGCTTAAAAATACTAAAAACCATATTCAAATTAGCGTAATCTGATTCAGTTTTAAAAATCTACCCCTAATCTGACAGTCTATTAGAAGCAAATATAAATCCTCTCTAGAGTTTCAGTATGTTTCCAGGATGAAAAAATGCAATAAATGCAAGATGAAATTAGAACACAATAGATGAGTGAGTTAACAGAAGATGAGATGGAGCACAAGAGGGATTTAATAAATTGGAAGTTAAGTCAAAAGAAAATATATAGTCTAAAACACAAAGGGAAAAATAATTAAAAATATAGAAAAAAGAGTATGACACAATGAGGCATTGTCAAAAGGTCTGTGTGTGTGTATATATATGTATGTGTGTGTGTGCATATATACATACATACATACACTATATACATATTTTTTTTCAAACTTCATAATACTAGAGGGAGAAGAGAGAGATAATAGGCAGAAATAATATTTGAAGGAATAATGATCAAGAACTTTTCAAAACCAATGAATGACGTCAAGCCTCACATTCAAAAAGCACTACAAACCCCATCAGCATATACACAAAGAAAACTATATAGACAAGAAATCCAAGGAAAAATGTAAAAACTTAAAAGTAGTCAGAGGAACAAATGTATATTATCTTGAATGGAGCAGCAATGAAAATTGCAGCTGACTTCTCAACAGAAGTCATGAGACTAGAAGAAAATGTAATGATATGTTCAAAGATTGAAAGAAAATAACTGTCAACCTAAACTTCTATACCAGTCAAAAAAAAAGCAAAAAGCAAAATAAAGATAATTTCAGAAAAATGAAACTTAGAGACTTCATTGACAATAGATCTTCACTATAGAAAATAATAAAAATATACTTCAGACTGAAAGAAAAGTATGTTGACTGAAGTGCATGTAAGCAGAGATGTGGCAAATCAACATAAATACTGGCTGTATAAAACAATAATAAAATAATGCTTTGTGAGCTTTAATATTTACAAAATTCTAATTTTACAAATTTGAGTTATAAATTAAAACTCAATGAAATAACACAAAGGAGTGAAGTGAGTAAAGGGAATTAGAAGTGTCCTAAGGTCCTTGTATTTTCCAGGAAATCAAAAAGTACAAATTCATATTAGTCTTTAAATAAGACACAAAATACTACTTATTTTTAATCTCTTGAGTAACCACTGAAAACACAGAAAAACAATGTATAGCTAGCTGTGAAAGCAAAATAATGTAAGAATATGGTTAGAAGAATTTTGTTTTTCTTAACTTGGAAATGTCATTGGCTCTACAATTTTGATAGTCAAATTCTTCCTATCTTCAGAATATAGATAATATAAAATAAACCATCTTGAATGTCCTGGCTGGCTTTACCATCTGCTAACTTCATTTTTCTGGCGCAATTATCCTCATAATCGCCCATGGACTCACTTCATCTATATTATTCTGCCTAGCAAATTCAAATTACGAACGAACCCACAGCCGCATTATAATACTCTCCCGAGGGCTTCAAACCCTACTTCCACGAATAGCCTTCTGATGGTTCATAGCAAACCTCACCAACCTAGCCCTACCTCCCACTATCAATTTAGTAGGAGAACTACTCGTAGTAACAATGAGCCCTGGAGTTAAAGACAGGAAGCCAGAGTTTGGAATTCAGATAAAACACTGACCCCCTCTCCAAGTTACTTTGGACTATCTTCTTTAAGTTAAGCCCCCTAAACCTATAAATTGGGCATGATGACAATTTTTCTGATTTTCCCCCATAGGGTATTGAAAGGATCAAAGGAGAGTAGAGAGATGTGAAGCTGTCTTTGTGAGGTGCTATACAAATGCTTAAAGTTCAAGGAATCAATCCTTCTTTCCAACAGGCAGTATTCAAATATATTAGGGAAAATTAAAGTCACTGACATGTTATTTGTATTCATCAGAATAGACTAGGCTAGACTGAAGTAAGCAGTAGACCCTGGAATCTCAATAGTTTCACACTGCAAACATTTGTTCCTTGTTGAGCCACAGTGTACAGATTGGGGAGATCTCTTGGTGATTCTCCTCCAGTGGCAACTCAGAAACTTCCACCAGCCTTGGCCCTATCTTTGACACAAGACCTTCACGGTCACCGAGAAGAGAAAGACAGAGGGAAGAAAACATTTGTACAGGAGATTTTAGAACCAACACTGGAAATTGAGTACAATCACTTCAACCCACATCTATTGGCCAGAACCAAGTTACACGGTCCTAAATTAAGTTCAAATTAGGTTGGGAAATGTAGTCTTCTTTTGTTTCCCAAGAGGTAGGATTGGTGAACATCAAGCTTGTCTCTGCCAAACCATTGATATCCAAGTTGTGTTCACTGCGATGTTTTTGGAGTTGCAGAAGAAGGTGGTAACCTTCCTGTTATGCCTTCATTTTTATAAAAAGTAAACTATTTTTAGCTCCTTCACTGGACTTTATTAAAGCACAATTAACCAACATATCACTCTGACAAACTATCAGATCAAAATTTCACCCTCTGAAAGAATACTCTGTTTGGACAAAGCAGCAACTACTATTAGATTGCTACAAATGCAAGATGCAGATAAAGAAACAGATGAGACAAAAATAAAACCCTCACTCTTCAAGACATTTTATAACAAGAAAGCCCCAGTGCATATTGGTTACTTAGAGAGAGAAAAACTCTCCAGCGACTCATATAGTCATAACTGATAGATAGCTATGCTCTTGTGTGTCCTGATACTCTCCCAAATCTATCTTTATAATGGAGATCCAAGCCAGGAGACTCAGAACTTGGAATATTTTTACAAAAATGAGAACATCCAGACATTGAACTTGGATTCTAGTCAGAGCTCTAGCAGTAACTACTCCAGTATCTCTAGCAAACTCACAGATCTTATCTGATTATTAGAAGACTGGATGGATCAGGATGTCCCAAAGTGGGATGTAGAAAGGTTTTCTGTTTTTAAAAAATGGTGTTTTCATTGTCCATTAATTTTGGGAAATGCTGGTTTTCTGTTTGCTTGTTGCTGCTTTTGTTTCCCTGCAAAGTCTTTAATATTCCAATATGATGTGTGACTGGCCAAAGTAAAAAAGTGTGTGTGTGTGTGCATGCTCACGTGTGTACATGCACTTGTGCACTCCTACATGTGTTGAGAGAGAGATTTATTGTAGGCATTGGCTCTCATGATTATAGAGGCTTAGAAGTCCTATAATCTGCCTCTGCATGCTAGAGATCTAGGAAAGCCTGTGGTGTAATTCAATCCAAGTTTAAAAACTTGAGAACCAGAAGTGCCAAGGGCCAGGAGCATAGATGTCCTAGGACAGGAAAAAATGAACGTCCTAGATTAAATGGAGCAAGTTCTCCCATTCTTTGCCTTTTTGTCCAATTTGGGACCCCAGCAGATTAGGTGATAACCACACACATGGGTGAGAATGATGTTCTTTACTCAGTCTACAATTCAAATGCCAACCTTTCCAGAAATGCCCTAACAGACACACCCAGAAATAATGTTTTATCAGCTATTTGGGCATCTCTTAGCCCAGTCAATTTGGTACATGAAAATTAACCGTCACAGTAAAATTCCCCAAACTTATTCAACCAGGTATTGTCTTATGGCACAGCAAGATGTTGAGCTATATGGGCTCTCATGCCCTTTATTGCATCTAACAGTGGGTGATCCATGAGTGTGATTTGCCCTGAGCAGCCAGATGCCTTACAAGACATATCAGAGCTTCCGATTCACAGGTGTGCAGAGTCAGAGGCCCAAAGGAAAATGTGTAAACACTACTGTTGTTACCCAACTTGTTCCATGAGAATTTGGAATTAGAGGTCTCTAAGGTCCCATTAAAGCCTACATTTCTATAAATTTATGAATCTAAGCCCTTTGGTTTTGGAAAGACACTGTACATTTTCAAATCTGCACTTGCAAACTTTATGCTGCAGGCTTAGAATGAAACAGACCCTTGGAAAATTCAAAGTAAAAGTCAAAAGTGAGAAAAAGAAAACATGTTCTTTTTTAGAGGACATTCCAGGATAAGCCAGGAATACTGCTCCTGTGATAGAAAGATTCATCTTCAATCCACCCCATGGGCTCCCAATCAGTGCAATATTTCTGAAACATGGATCAGATAAAATCACTCCTTGTTCTTAAAAAAAAAAATAGACACACATCATTTATATGGTTTATCATAAAAGTACAAACCTGCTGTCATGGACTCCAGACCTTTTACAATTGAATCTTTGCCATGCTAGCTCATCTTATCAATCATTTATTCCTTATCAACACCCCCACCAACACTTCAGCCACTAGGTACTGTATGCCTGCACCCCTTCCACCACCTCAACCAATAGGTATCCTGTGCTATCACTATGGCATATCCCATCCATGACCACAACCACAGAAATCTCATAATATGTCAAATCTACATATCTGCCATCACATTCACTACTATGTACCTTCCACCAGCTCCCTAACTAAGTTGTTATCCCGTCCCTAAGGACAGAAAATAGGTTCACCACCACTGTGGTTTGGGCCAAAGAGTTTTGCTGATATTTTATTTCATCTTTCTCTGCTTGGAAAAAATTATATTTGCCAAAGTTCAGCCCCTATGCCTCAAAGAGGGCTTTCCCAATTCCCCAACTGCATAAAGAAGATCCGATTCATCTCTTCTTTATTCTCTTTGCATGTGTTGCTTCCACAGCCTATACCATGTTATACTTAGTAGAAGATTATTGTCACTCTTTTTTTTTTTTTTTTTTTTTTTTTTTGAGATGGAGTCTTGCCCTGTTGCCCAGGCTGGAGTGAAGTAGCTCAATCTCAGCTCATTGCAACCTATGCCTCCCAGGTTCTCGCCTCAGTCTCCTGAGTAGCTGGGATTACAGGCACCCACCACCACACCCAACTTATTTTCGTATTTTAGTAGAGACGAGGTTTCACCATGTTGGCCAGGCTGGACTCAAACTCCTCACCTCAACTGATCTCCCTGCCTCAGCCTCCCAAAGTGCTGGGATTACAGGCATGAGCCACTGTGCCCGGTCTCATTCTTTATAATAATAATGGCATTACCTCCCATAAGCCACACAGTTACAGTGTATGCTTTCTGTGTATTATCTTGGTTAATATTTTTATGGTCCTAATGTGGTTGGTACTATTTTTATCTTTATTTTAAAGATTTGAAAACTAACGATCCTAGAAGCTGAATAACTTGATTACGATCACACAGGTAACATAGATTGAACACAGGTAACATAGATTGGAGTTAGGATGTAAATGAGGGTCAAAAAGAATCCAGGGTCTCTGCCTAAAATGAATGGACAGCTGGGTTTAATCTCAGCTCTGCCACTGAGCTAGTTTTCTGGGGCAGACCAGTTAGCTTCACAGAGACACAGACTCCTCATCTGAAAATCTGGATAACCCCTGCCTTGTTCCTCGCTGGGGTGTTGTGATCATAAAATGAAATAATGAATCTGAAAGGGCTTTGCAAATGCTAAAGTACTATGCAAATGCAAGCTAATTAATTAATGAATTCATTAACATGTTCTCCTGCTGGGCTGCAGTTAGGACCAAATTATAAATAATCTTCATCTTGCTGGAAATTTAACCAAGAAATTTAGGGTGGTAAGAGGGGTGAAGAAGATTGTGGATCCATAGTCTAAAACTCTGCACATGCTAATGGAGGCAGTTCCACCCAGAATCATTCCTGTTGCCAGCCACACACCAAATTTTTTCTAACAAAGAAGAGATGGGAGGTTTCACAGAGATGAGAAATCTCTCTAATACACTCATTAAGAGGTAATCCAGTATGTCATCATTGTGCCCTAAATCCACTGAGCCTGTGGAGTGGGGAGGCCCCATAATTAACATCTAGATCTTCATTACTTATTTATATTTACCAAACATTTTTACTATGTTCCAGAGTCTGCTCTAAGTGCTTTACAAATATTAATTTCTTTAATCCTCATAAAGAATCTATGAGTAGTTACTCTTCCTATCCCCATTTTACAGATGGAGAAACTAACATGCATAGAAGTTAAGTAAATTGTCCAAGGCCATGCAACCAGGAATGCTGGAGCCAGGATTTATATCCAGACCATCTAGTTTCTAAGTTCACACCCTCAACCCCATGCCACATGAGGTTGGCCACAGGGCCACATGTGGCCATGCTGGTTTGGCAATTCATCCATGAAGGCATCCAGAAGAATCTTTTACCTGGGAAGCTGGTAGATGAACAGTAGCAGTCCCTACTTATTGAGCACTATTTATATGCCAGCTATTGTATAAAAACCAATGTGTGCAATCCCACTGAGTCTTCAGGGGTATGTTTGGGAGAGGCAACTGGGTCTTTGAGTCTTGCTTCTCTTGGACGCATTCTGCTCACCCTTCCTGTGAGCTTACGGGAGCCTGTTCTACCTGAGGAAGAAATTTCTATGGTTGTGCAGCGCTATATATAGCTGGAAAAAACAAAAACTGGATTAGGAGACACATCCATGCTGTGTGTCCATGTTACATTCTCAAAATGGTTTTAAAGGAATAAAGGTAATATTCTGATCTCCATATCCATGATTCAGAAGTCTCTTTCTCAGCTGGTTCTAAATTCAGGCAACAAAAAGAGGACTGTTGCCTGCTACCCAGGTCAAACCTCAACAGATGAGGAAATTGAAGCTCAGAAGGGCAAGGGTGCCAAGGCCTTGCATGCAGTTAGGACATGGGCATCCTGGAGCTCAAATGGAGAACCCTGATGCTATAGTGTCTCCTACAAATTCTAGAACAAGACAGCCTTAAAATAGGGATCATCATGAATCAGCAAAGGTCAAACTCTGGTTTATTATAATGCTAGATAGTTTTACTATAATATGGAAGTTCCCTTTAATTTGATTTGATTTGATTTTAGGAGAAGAAAAGAACTCACTTTCCATACACCAGCTATATGGGAATAAGATATTTGCCCAAAATTCTACATAAAGATGTAACAAAAAATCAGGATCTAAATCTAGATTTGTCTGATTCTAAAGTCAGTGTTTATTCCACCATATATAACATGATTCCCCATATCTTATACATTGAATAAACATTTGTTGCAACTAACAGAAACTGACAAAAAAAAACCATTTTGTCTATAATCCCACTACCCTAACAAATCAGTCATGTTTATTCATCCACATTCCTCTTCAATCTTGAGCGTAGGCAGGCAGTTGTGCAGTTTATGTAGTCATAGCCATAGAGCTCCCCTAAAGTTCTATGTCAAATTCAGGACTAAAACCTAAATAACTGCATAAAATTATCATTCTATTACACTTTACTTAAACATGTTCTTTGTGCTGTACCATAGTGCACTTCGGATATTGCACTCTTATAAATAACATGACAACAAGTATCTTCAAACAAATAACTTCAGTCTCTTTGTGATAATTTTCTAAACATCAATCAAACTGGTGGGTTTTCCAGGTTAGATTGCTTCAACTTGGACACAGTAGAAACTGAATTGACATGAGCATTAAACATGCCCCGTAAGCCTCATCACTACTCTCCGGTCCCACTGCAGAAGATGCAGAGAAAGCAAGGGATGCACATTAGCCCATGAATAGACGACTCAAACATGTTTAAACAAAAAAGAAGTTTAGAATATTTAATAGGAGCAAAGAGTAAAGATCACAGAGATTTGAAGCCCTTCAATAAATATGAAAGATACATGTCCCCACTCCACTCCTGGCTGCATCAAGCAGGAAAAACAATCAGACAGACACAGAATTCAAAAGTCCGGAAACTTCCTCTTTAGTAGCATAGTATGACAGGTAAGGAAGAAACAAACACTACCTTTACTTGAGGAGAGAAGAAAAGTATACTTACTTTACCACTAAAATGGGAATCAGCAAATCTATGAGCTGTCCAAAAGATGGAGTTGTGAGATGTTAGAGGCTGAAGAGAACTTTGATAACCTAGCCCACACCCTTCACTACAAAGACAGGCAAATCAAAGAGCAAAAACCAACCTCTAGTCACTAAGCATCCCAGGCAGAGTCCCTCTGGATCTCTATCTAATGTTCCTTTCAATAAGCTCTGCTGCCACTACTTAAAATAAAATAGAGCCTAGCAAAAATCTACCGTGGACAGACTTGAGGCATACTTATAGGTTAGCCAAGGGGTTACATCAGAGACGGACAACAGTTTATTACCAATCTATGAACTCTGGACATCCCCAAAGAGCATTTCTAGAAAATTGGCTTCCACCTTCTCCCGGGACAGTTGGACATCTTAGCTGCTCCCCAGCCCCTGCAATGTCCATGCTCCAGGAGCATTCATAGGTTAAGATGAGGCCCGATGTCCTGCAGGTGATATTTCCCATCAGTACCCATCAGTGTGTTCACACCAGTTGTTGGCTCATGTTCGTCCTGTTTAGACTGCTACCCATTATGATTGGCCAACCAGGCTGTAACGGTTGTTAAATATTTTGAATGTCACCCCTGGCATTTGCCAGAGTTTTCTTATGGAGTACTGGATTCACAAGATTGTCATAAAACAAAGAAAAATAAGCTTGCAAACTGGATGAATCATCCAGGCTCTGAGAAGTCCTGCAAGAAAGATTTTGTTTACCCGTGTTTAACTCAATATATGCCAAAAGTATTGAATCATACATGAAAAGTGCTCCCTACCCTTCTGCCCTTTTTTCAGTTTCAAGCAATACTGTACCTACTAGCATCCTGTGCAACTAGTGTTCTGCGGAACACCATCTTTGAAAAGAAATGGACTTCTACTAACCACATTTTTTCTGTGTCTGAAAGTTCCATCTTCCTACAGACAAAGATGCTGATGAAGATTTGCTTTAAAAGGAACATTGGAAAGTGCCCATATTTGATAAACAGATGGATTTATATTGAAACTCTGGTTTCTCCACTTGACCTTCAGCAAATTATTTAAACTGTCATATGCTCAGTTTCTTCATCTGGAAGACAAGTTTAACGTTACCTCCTTTGCAGGATTGCTGTGAGAATTCTAGAAGTAAAATATGTAAAATATTTTATCACAGTGCCTGGCAGGTGGCAAACATTCAAGAAGAGTTAGCTGTTAGCATCCAGTATTACAGGAACCCTGAGCACCATAGAAGGTGACCTTAAGGCTACCTGTTCTCATGGACATCACAGTCTGGTTAGACAGACAACATAGAATTGTGGAACTATAGCCACCATCAAAGACAAGACTAAACTAAGGCTGGAGGAAAACAATGGCATGGGAATGGTTGGAAGTCGCTTCATAAAATTGGTGTGATTGGTTGAGCCCTGACACAAAGAATTTACTTCCTTCTATCCTTTTAAAAATAATGGCCTCCCATTGAATGGTGGTTGCCAGCAACTAGGGGGAAGGAGAGTAGAAAGTTATTGCTTAATGGGTATGGAATTTCAGTTTGGGAAGATGAAAAAAACTTTTGGAGATGGATGATGGTGTTGATTACATAACATTGTCAATGTATATAATGCCACTAAATTGTCTACTTAAAAATGGTTAAAACGATCAATTTTCTGATGTATGCTATACCACAATTAAAAAAATTAAATAATAATTACCTTGTTATCAGAAGGGACTAGTTAGCTCACTCCCTTCACTCTGTACAAATTTACATCATTGGTTAAGACTACATCTCCCGGAACGTGCTGGTCCCTTTTCAGCTTAGGTGTTCCATTTCTTCTTCCTTCTAGGGTTTCTCTTCTTTACCAGCCAAGTCTCCAGATGGTATTTCAGTCACTCAGCCAAACACCTTCATTGCAGTCTTTTCCCCCTTCTCCCCCAGTTCACTTAAAAATAAATTGTCTTTTTTCGTAACTCCAGACAGAACATGAAGCGCTCTCTCTCTTTTACGCTGCCACTGAATTCTAAGTACACAATTATGCAGGGAATGTCTTTAGATTCACCAGCTTGAGAACTTTTAAACATTAAGCTCTGAATCAGATAACAGCTTTCATCTCAAGAACAGCTTTGCACTGTACCTAAGTAAAAGCTTAACTTATATAAAAAAAAATTTTGTTACCAGCGGTATAAAAATGTCAAGGTAACAAAATAAGTGAATGCAAAACCCTCCCAAATAAAATATGTCACAGAAAAATTTAAAAGAATGTTTCTAAGGCAGCTGATGACTTATTTGGCTTATTAGTTTCTGCTGCCCACCTTTGCATGTGCTGCTTCAAAATAAAATTTCAAATGGCCCAAGTATACTTCTGTCCTCTTCCCCGTCTACCTATTAATAAGACTTCACTGTGTAAAACAAGCTAGACAATTACTATGCCCTACTTGGCTGTGGTTAAGACTTAATTGGACGGCTGTGTTCAATTCTAAGCATCATGTTTCCAGAAAGAAAAGAAAAAAGTGATAAATTGGATGTGGTTCAAAGGAAAACAAGACAGCAGATGAAAGTGGCCTGGAAAATAAGACCCAGTTGGGAATGTTAAGGTAATTCTGTGCATTTTCAGCTCAGCGAAAAGATGGTTGGGAGATAATGGAAAACTTCTGATGAGTCAATTCCAGTTTAGTCTCCCAGGGTATCACCACAGGGAGGGAAAAATTAAGGGAGAGAGTCTTCTCTAGTTCTTTCTCTGCAGGTCACCATACCGGGTCTGGCCTGTAGGAGGTGTTCAGTAAAAACACTCTCATTGAATGACCCTGAAAAAAAAATCTGAAATAAGATTACAAACTTGCTCATGCAGATGCTTACAAATTTCTTTTTCTAAAAAAGTTTGATTCGTTGGGTTTGATCCCCAGCAAGAATAACTTGGCAATGGTAAAATCAATTTCCTCATTAGGCCAGTTGTGAATTAAGTAACTTACCCTAAGGCTCCTGTCAACCCTGCTAACTCTTGATTCTCTGTACTTTTTAGCCATATGTATCATGTCATTCAAAAATTCATGACTCCCTATGGCCCTCAAGGTAAATCAAAGTCTGGTGGTATACTAGTATCCACATTCTAGCCCAGACATGCCTTTCCAATCGATTTACCTCTTCCCTTTCCAAGTCCACCAGTCAGACTTGTCTATACACTGTGCTCCCTATCTTTTTTCCAGCAGTCAATATCTCAGACAAATCCCCATTTAAATCTCAGGACCACCACCTACTATCTATGTGATCTTGAGCTAATTGCTTACCTATGCTGAACCTTGTCCCATCATGTGCAATGTAAGGATGGCAATAGTTCCTATGAGTTTTAAATAAGACCGTGCATGTAAAGTCCTCAGTGCCTTGCCTGACACATAATAATCCTTCTCATCTTCCTGTCTTTGATGATGCTAGTTCCTTTTCTAGAATGTCCTGCATGTTTTTCACCAGTTCATCAAATTATGCCCATTGAAGTGAGTGCCAACTCAATTCTAACTGTATTTGCAAAGTTCTCCTTGAATGCAGTAGTCTACAATTATTTTACCCAAGTTCTGAATATATAACATCTTCTGGACTGCCTCATTGGACACCGGATAACATTCCCCACTGAAACATCTGCTGCCCTCTGTCTAACTTGTCCCTTGACCTCAGGTCCATGCACAATAGGAAAAGGCATAATAGAGTTCCAACCCCCAGGAGGAGGGAACAAGAGGCAGTGTTTATATACATTTAGAGAGCACTACCATGTACTAGCTACTTCACCAGGCACTTCTATGCATCATTTTCCATTTAATCAAAAAGCTAACAGCAGTGGGCTCTGAACCATGACATAGCACATTAGAATAGCCAAGAGAGAATGTTAAATATATGGCTGTTCCAGGGCCTAGCCCTGACCAATTTAAACAGAATTTCTGTTTGTGGGTTTGTAGTATTTAATATAAACTCAGCAGGTGATGCCCATGAGCACCTAAGATTGAGAACTTGTGGCTTGCAATTTAGTTATGGAAAACACACACACACACACGTAAACACATCCTCAATAATGTATTCTTATAGTACTAAGCAGTTGCATAATATTCACCTACCTACATGCTCATCTATTTTTTTAACTCATTCATTCACCCAATACACATTTCAATGCCTTACATGAACAAAATACAAATGGTTCTCAACTTGAGATGATTCAACTTACAATTTGTCAACTTGGTGCGAAAATGATATTCACTCAGTTGAAACCATATTTTGAGTATCCATACAACCATTCTGTTTTTTATTTTCAGGACTGGATTCAATAAATTACATGAGATATTTAACACTGTATTATAAAAATATATTGTGTTAAATGACTTTGCCGAACTGTAGGCTAATGTAAGTGTTCTGGGCACATTTAAGGTAGGCTAGGCTAAACCGTAATGGTTAGTTGGTTAGGTGTATTAAATGCTTGCTTGACTTAATATTTTCGATTTATGATGGGCTTATCTTGACGTAAGCCAAGAAGTATCTGTATTGCTAGGGGCAGAGAAAGACATGAAGATAAATCAGATATAGATTCTGCCCCTTGAGGGACTTATGTATCCGTAGAGGAGAACAATTTTATATACTTATCTATGACACAGCCAGGGAATGAGCAGCTGCCACGAGGTATCTTCTAGCGGGGAATTACATGAGGCTCAGGGAAAGGCTTAGGATGGGAAGGATTTGAATACATGGTAAAAGAAGGAACCATGCTCTAGGCAGGAAGAACTTGCCTGAGCCAAGGCAGGGAGGTGAGAAAGCGTTAGGTAATCACCAGGAATGATGGGGCTGGAAAGCCCTGGCTGAGTTCCTCACCCCACACCTGTGCAAAAATGATAAAAACATTCTTTACTCACAGCTATCAGCTTCCCCACAAAAACCTGAACTTATGCCTCTGCAGTTCTTATAGACCAGACTCAGAACTTAAGCACGCTCTGTCATCTCATCTTCCCAGTGTCAGTCCCTCTGAGGGACTTAGAGTGAATAAGCGAGCCCTTTGGGAGACTTTTTCCTTCCATTTGAGCATCCCTGTGGCCTCATTCCCTGACCAAGACATCCATTTACTGGCTGTTACACTCAGCAGGTGGGAAAACACATGGTCTCCCTGGGGCACAGGCATTTTGAAAAGCCTCTGCAGGGAACCTGGTAAAAATGAGTTTCCGAGAGGCTGGAAAAGGCACAGAAGGAGTGGAACATTTGAAGACATGTGGTCATCCTGAGCAATTAGTGCAACTTCTAAAAGCAGGATGTCTTAGAGGTGGCCTGGAGTACTAGAATGTATCAGAAGTTTTGATTCTGGCCACAAACTCTGCTTATTACTAGGGTAAACTCTAGTGAACTTCTTCCCATTCAGTGGCTCTTAGCTTCCCATCTTTAAAGTGAAGAATATGAATTAGATAATAATTCATGATTTTTATTATAAAAGCTTTCATTTATTGAGGATCCATATGTAACCATCATTTTATTTAGTCCTCACAACAATCAGATGAGAAAAATAATGGTATTATATCCATTTTACAGAAGAGAAAACTGACGTTAGGAGGCTAGGTCCAGTACCCCAGAGCTATAACTGGAACCCACACCAAAATAGTGTTTTACAAACTGCAGGCTGTAAAAACAATGTGGTGGGTTGCAACTAGCACAATTTTTAATGGAAAACATTAAAATTGAATGAATTGAAATTGATTAGAATAGAAAAATAAGAGCAAATCACACACAATTAAGAGTCAGTATTGTTTTGTGAACTTTTGTTGTAGTTACATACACATGCATATATGTTTTATATATATATTTTAATTATATGCATATACGCATATATATTTATGGCTGCACTGGGTCACAAATATAAAATGTACATCTATCTGGAAGTTGTGATCAAAACCATTTGAAAACGTTACTGTAAGCCACTGAGAATAGCCCTTCCCTGGATGACTTCTACAGAACTGTTTCCACCTTTTAGAGCTAATGGTTTGTGAATATAAAATTTTGGAGGAGGCACGTGGCTGTGATTATTCTGATGCTGAATGTGTCCATTGAGGAACTACCAAGGAAAATGCCAAGCATGGGATCTTGTCAACCTGAGTGACCTCCTTCTCATTCTGTGGGCGCCGTGTGGTTCCAGTCTGGGCCCTGGAAGACCTGCGCCTGGTGGTGAAGCTGCAGCATAGGGTGCTACTGCTGGAATCCTGCTAGAAGAGATGGGTCCCCTGGGATCTCCAATCCAGCTGGAGAACTGAATTGCCATCTGGTAAATCACAAGACAATTTTTGTTCTTGCCAGACGCACCCTATCAGCATGGAAGATACAGACAGTCTTCAACACATAAACAGGTTATGCTGCCAAAAGTGCCTTCGTAACTCAGATGTTTGGAGTTTGGATCACATCATCCCATAGAAACAAGGATATAAATGGAGGTTAGGTTTCCATGTTTTAAAACTCAGAGGGTGTGTGACATGCTGTATATTTTGTGTGGTGAACTGGGTAAGAACACATTTGCTAGCTGTGGGAACTTGTGTATAAGTTGCTCATGCTTCATGAGTCCTACTTTATTTTCAAAGGGGGTCACTAAGAGCTGCCTTTTTGTAGCAATGTCGGGGTCATTGTGTCATAGTATTGGAGGGCGTCCAATACTAGGTCACTGTGTCTGTTGTTATCATTACGACATTGTGACAGAGAAACCACTTGTGACCTTGACCAAGCATGTAAACGCTCTGAGAGTCAGTTTCCACCTGGGTGAAATAAATGATAATATTCACCTCGCAGGGTTATTATAAACACAAATGAGATCATGTACACACAACACTTAGTACAAAGTCTAATACAAGAAGAGTGTTTAATAAAAAGTGGGGATGTTCTTTGCCTTCTCAGGAATGCCTGGCCATATCTGCATACAATTATGGATTGATCTAAATCAATCATTATTAATAATCCTATGCACCAGAAAAATTAAAATTGGTAAGTTCTATGGCCTGAATGTTTGTAGTCTCTCAAAATTCAGATGTTTAAACATAATTACCAATGTGATAGTATTAAGATGTGGGGCTCTTGTTAAGTAATGGGGCCATGAGGGCAAAGCCCTCATTAATGAGATTAGCATCCTTATTAAAACGACTCCAGAAAGCCAGATCACCCCTTTGTCCATGTGAGAATGTAGTGAGGAGGTGCCATCTATGCACCAGAAAGCAGGACCTCACTAGACACTTACCTGCTGGCAACTTAATCTTGGATTCCCCAGCCTCCAGAACTGTGAGAAATAAATTTCTGTTGTTTATAAGCTACGTAGTTTATGGTATTTCGTTATAGCAGCCCAAACGGATGAAGATAAGAATTGAGCAAATGCGTCTTTGTGTTCAATCCCATGCTTGGCTTCATGTAGCATAAATGAGAAGTACATGATAAGGCTTCTCAAGCTAAGAATATGGTACGGAAATGTTGCAAAGGTCTGCATTGAAATGGGATCAGAAAACACTCCAAAGATGATAAAGAAGGCAGAGAAAAAGAGGGTCAGGGGCATGTTTCAGGTTGATCATGCAGCTCACTGATCCAGCTGAATTGCATACCTACCAGAGAGATGGTGATGCAGATGAGAAAGTGGGCATGACGTTTATCCTTCACCCACTGTTAATAGTCCCCAGGGAAAACCCCGAGCCAGATGCTCAGCAGAGCAAGTGTCCTTGGGCCAGTGGCTGAATTTTGAAAAGGAGGAGGAGACCAATGGCTATAATAGCAAAGTTCTGCGTAAGGTCTCACGTTTCACACAATCTTACTCAAGATGATCTCTCTGGGGAAGGTGAAAAGAATTATAATTACATCTGTGAAGAAGGCTTGAGAAGGGAACAAAAAAATCCTGCCATATGGTGTGTGGAAAATGTTTTGGAACTGAATAAATAATATGGCGGGTGTTTTTCTCCTTCCGTTTTTGTTTATACATCTATGTTATGCAGGCTGACTAGGGAACATGGATCAGTTTTTCTTTCGGAATAGAAATGCACTGGGTAATTTAATTTTATGACCATTAATAATATGGGTCTCTCTCGGCAAGCAAAGACATTTACAAACTTATAATCACATTTTGTGATTTAGGTGTAAACCAATCATCCACAAGAGGCTGGGAGATATTTCCATCCCGCTTTCCCATTGCAGTGGGATTTCATGAAATGCAAAAAGGGGATACAGTAAAAGGTACAAGATCCCAGAAGGAAGGAGGGAGAGGGCCATTGGTTTCAATGGACAGTCCATCCTATGAAAAGAATTTTAAATAGCCAAGAGACAGGCATTAACAGGTATTAACCATCAAGTGTGTTCTAGACTCTATCCAAACAGCATCTTGTTGAACGTTCCTATCAACTCTGTGCTGCAGACATTGCCATGCCCATTTATCAGATGAGGAAGTGGAGGTTACAGAAGTGAAGGGATGTTGTTACTCCTACTCACACAACTACCCAGTAACAAAGTTCAGATCTGACTCATCACCTGCCTAACCTCTACCTTTTACTCTTACCACCTTACTCATCTGTCATAAACACATTCTACACAAGGAATACCACTTAGAAAGAAGATTAATATGTAAGCATTTATACTGCAAGATCAATTGAGTCAAGCATTATAAAGGAGGTACTAGAATCATCCAATAAGACTGTAAATAAAGGTCGTTTTAAAAAATATTATTAATGATTGATATTTATTAAGTTCTTGATGTACCAAGTGTTTTATAACGCATTATCTTACTAAAACCTCATAGAATTCTAATAAGAGGAACACTGTTGTTTAATTCTGTTTAAAGGTGAGGAAACCAAGATTTAAAGAAGTTAAGCTAAGTAACCACACTCACAAAGGCAGTAAATAACAGTGCTAAGTTTCATAAGTCCTAGTTCATTTTCAAAGGGGGTCACTAAGAGCTGCCTTTTTGTAGCAGTGTTGGGGTCACTGTGTCGTATGTGTGCAGGTGTTCCAATATTAGCTCACCATATTGTTTTCCTTTTCTTTTTCTTTTTTTGAGATAGGGTCTCATTCTGTCACCCAAGCTGGAAAGTAATCATGGCTCACTGCAGCCTTGATTTCCCAGGCTCAAGCAATCCACTTCAGCCTCCCAAGCCACTGGGACAACAGGTATGCACCACCATGCCCACCTATTTTCTAAAGGTTTTTTGTAGAGATGAGGTCTTGCTATGTTATCCAGACTGGTCTTATACTCCTGGGCTCAAGCAATCCTCCCATCTCAGCCTCCCAAAGTGCTGAGATTACAGGCATGAGCCACCGCACCCAGCTAGTACTAGGTTTTGAAGCCACATCTATTTCACTCCAGAGCTCATATTTTCAGTACCTCATTGCATCACTACAGATGAGTGAGTGATATTAGAGAGAGAATTTGAAATCCATTTTTGCACAGAATAGTTAATAGGTCTCAGGAGACACAGACATTCTCAAGATTATTGAGAAACCTAGTTTGGCTGTATTGTAGGAGGCCACATTAAGCAGATTAATTCATTCAACAAGACTTTACAGGGCATCTCCCATGTACTACACATCATCCTATATCTGGGGATACAGGAATGGATAAGATGCCATGGAATGGCTGATACTCAAGTGGCAGATAGATTGTAAGTTCCGTGAGGGTACAGACTTGGCACATAGCATGAGCTCAATAAATATCTGTGAAACAAATGTCAATGTGAAAGACATTCTACTGTGTGTCAGACACTGTCATAGGTGCCAGGATGGTGCAATAAATAAAACAACAAAACTACTTGTCCTGTCAGAGAATGCGTTCTAGTGAAAATAAACTGAAATAGAAGGATAGGGAGTTATTGTTGCGGGGGAGGTTAAATAGAATTGTCAAAACAGACCTCACTGCAGTGCCTTTGAGTAAAGAATTAATGACAAAACTTGAAAGATAAGTTGCAAAATGAATAGGGTATCTGTGAACAATGGTAAACCAATAAAAGTGATGCTTTGGGGGTCAGAAGAGATAGAAAAATGCAGTGGAAGTGTGAGAGTTCAAAAAGAATATTTTTGCTAGAACTAAGATTATCAAGAGTTTCAAGATAACTGACCTTGGATTTTTAGTTTTGTGGTCAGAGTGAATTATGGGGAAAATGGGGAGGTTGCCCTGTTACTATCCTTCTCTTTTCAGGCTAGGCAGATGCAAGCCATATGACTTGTTCATGCTGGTCTGAGCATAGATGCTATCCCTAACCTGGTTCCCAATGACTGATGCTAGGCCAGCCACAGAGACTCTTTCTGTGCCTTGGGAGATGATCAGTGAGAACCTAGAAAGGGAAAAAGACGCCCCTTCCCTGGCATCATTGGAGTGCCACTGATGATGAACACAGACCCTACCTTGGAAAGAAGGCCAAGACTTTTAGCAAAGTCAGTGCAAAGCCAAGGAGATCAGCATGAGGACCTATGACCCTCATTCTTGTGCACCATCTTATTCCTCTTTTGCATATTTTCTTTGCCATACTCTGCCTGATGTCCTGTCTTTTCCAACGTATAACGTATTATCTTATCATCTAATTTCCTCAAATATACATTCATTCTCCCTAACTAGAGTTTATCTATGATACTTAGAGCAAAGACTCTTGCTCAAGGGGTTCCCTCTTCCTGAAAAACACTTCTCCACCTTCATCTGAAAAAAAAAAAAAAAATCTTATACTTCAAGCCACCTACTCTAAAAATCCTACCTGGACTAACAGTCCTCCAAGGCAGGGCTTTGTACCATTAGATGTATGTAATTTTATAAATCCATGTTCAGCACGGAGAAAACTGTGATGCTTACATGTTTATCTATGTGTCTCACAATGACCTGACTCCCCCACCATGAACTTATTGCAGGCAGGGATCCTGTATTTTTCAGCTCAGTAACTGAAGCCTCTAACATGTCGATCCTAGAGCATAAGCAGGCCCATCAGGTATTTTAAAAGTTTAACTAAATTGAGGAAAGAGTATGGCTCTTAAAGTCATTGTCTTCTCAGCACCCAACATGGGCATGACACACTCCTTAGACATGAGCTGAGCCAGGGTTGTGGTCTTTGGGTGCTGTGCTCTGAGATCCCTGACACTCAACCCTTGCCTGCTCTGCTGGGCTCCCATTTGCCAACCAAGATCCAAAGTGAAGAAAGACATTAATGTAGACTGAAGCCAGACCTGACCATAGAACCCCAGTATGTCAGAGAGGACATGGCTCTTAAGTTTGGAGGACCAGCATCTTAAGCACATGGTCATAGACCCTACTCAGTCCATAGAAACCTTCCATTTGGTCTTCATAAGGTTAAAAGAATTGTTTCACTCCATGGTCAGTAATTAAAAATTTAGATTTTTTTTCACATAAAACTCCAGATTCCTATTTTTCTTTTGAAAAAGCAGATCTAGCAACACTTTGCCTATACACCCACCCAAATGTTTCTAGCCTGGGACTGCAGGCATTTTGTGTTTATAACCCTACATGAATAAGTATATACTTTATATGTTATTATTTATTTATTATTTATGCATTTGGGAAACAAGTAGTTTGTTAAAATGGTCCTTGTTTTTCCTAGAGAATTCCCCTGAGTCGTTGATTTTCTAACACTTTATGTATTTCTGAGTACAGGAAATTTTAAGAGCGGAAGGAGAAAGTTCCAAAAGATTTTTTTCCCACTCCTTTCAGCCTTCCATCTAGAAACCTCAGACATTTTGTGGCAATTGCTCTGACATTTTTGGGGAAAATCTCGTTACTTCCTTGCTCTTAGGAACCTAGTCCAGATCAAAGAAAGTGCTTACATATCCCCAAACAGAGGAACTTAGTCCAGATCTTAGGATTCCAGGCTCAACTCTCCCCCTAACCTCCCAGGAGTGACTGGGCAAGTTTATTAACCTTCAAGCCTTAGGTGGGAAAATGAGGCCATGATAAGGGGTCTGCCTTTTATCCTAAGTGTGACAAGAAGCTGTTGAGGATCTTAAGCACACAAGGGACATTAGCAAGTTTCAATTTTAAATGATCCCTCTGGCTGCTGTATGGAGAGTAGATTTTGTAGGTTGGAGTGGGCAGAGGAAAAGGAGAGAGACCAGTCTGGAGTTAGATGAAGTTCTCTTGGCAAGAGAGAATGGTGATGTATTCATTACTAATGGCTACTATAAAAATATTAGGATAAACTTAGTGACTTAAAACAAGACAAATGTACTATCTTAAAATTCTGGAAGTCAGAATTTTAAGATATTACCATCTGATATAGATTGTATTGGCTAAAATCAAGGCATGGGCCAGGCTGCAATTCTCCTAGAGGCTCTAGGGGAGAATCCATTTCTTTCCCCTTCCTGGTTTCTAGAGGCTGCCCATGTCCCTTGGCTCATGGCCCATTCCTCCTATTTTCAAATCCAGCTGCACAGTATCCTTATATATCTCGCTAACTCTAACCCTCTGGCCTCCCTCTTATAAAGGCTCTTGTGATTATACTGATCTTACATAGATAATTGAGGATAATCTCTTCATTTTAAGATATTTACAACTTAATCACATCTACAAAAAGCCTTTGCCCAATAGGGTAACATATTCATAGGTTCCAGAGCATAGACATCTTTAGGGGGTGATTATTCTGTTCACCATAGATGGAAACAATGAAAATGGAAAGGAATTTTTAAAAATATATTTTAGAATATAGTCTCCAAGTGTTACAGATTTCAGGCACTTTTCCAGAGTATCCTTTGCAAAAATTCCAAGCATTTCTTATACTCTCATCCCTCAGTGACAAACAATCCTCCTTTAAAAGTGAGAGGAGCAGTCACTGAATGGCAAGCAAGGAAGGGAAAAGTGAAATTATATGCGTGTGTGTATGTATGTGTACATGTACATATATGTGTATATAGTTGAATGCTTGAATTTTCATCCTGGTTCCAACACTCTTGGTCTGAGTGTTCTTGGACAAGTCATTCATCAGAGCTCTCTGAGCCTCAGCCTCTGGCCTCTCAAATGTGTCAAGAATGTCAGTTATTCATGGGGTTGTCTATAGATCAGATTGGATCATGCACACAGAAGAACTTAGTGCAGAGCCTACAACAAGATGAAAGTAAGAATTAGTGAAGAATTATCTCTGAATTTGAGATGTAAATCATCTCTGTCTTCTGCTCCTTCCAGCTTTCTTATCATGGTTCCTTCCTGCAGAAGGATTCAGTTCATTCATGTTTCATAATGCTAACAGCTGGAAAGGTGGCAGGGAGTGCCACAAGGTCAAAGAGCCCTGGGAGGTTAAGTGGATTATATAATTTCATAAGAAAAATTATCAAAAAACTCAGAAGATCCCCCAGGTTTTCTGTGTTGTGGTCCAGGGTGCTCCATGCACCACCAAGCTAGATGTTCTCTCGTTCATTAATGCCGACTGAGCACCTGCTCTGTGTGCCAGACCCTGTACTAAGTACCTTTCAGATATTATTATCCCAGGTCATTGTCACACCAGCACCATGGAGTTGCCCCACTATGATTTCCATTCACAGAGGACAACAAGCCTTGGAGAGGTTTAGCCACTTCCCAACGTAGTATCACTAGTATGTGATACAGAAGATAGGTCTGTCTAATTCTATAGTCCCTGCTTGTAATTACTCTTCAGTACTCCTCCACCAGCCAGTTGTGTCTTAGATAGCAGTGTAAGAACAGAAATATTTTTAAAGCTAGCTGTTGACATGATTCACATGATTTTTTAAGATTTAAGTCCTACTGCAACCATTTTTAATGAATAAAAATAAGCCCCTGCCTGTGTACAAAACTCTTAATTGTATTATCTCATTGGATTTTTACATAATGATTTTATCCCTTTTACAGATGTAGAAACTGAGGCTCGGAAGAATTGAACAATTTGCCCAAGACCACATAACTTTCTGTTTGTTTATTTGTTTTGTTTGAGAGAGAGTCTTACTCTGTTGCCTGGGCTGGAATGCAGTGGCACAATCTCAGCTCACTGCAACCTCCACCTCCCAAGTTCAAGCGATTCTCCTGCCTCAGCCTCCAGAGTAGCTGGGACTACAGGCACCTGCCATCACACCTGGCTAATTTTTGTACTTTTTAAGTAGAGACAGGGTTTCACCATATTGGCCAGGTCTCGAACTCCTGAGATTATGATCTGCCTGCCTCGACCTCCGAAAGTGCTGGGATTACAGGCGTGAGCCACCGCACCCAGCTAGAACTACAAAATTTATAAATAAATTCTGGGTCTTAAGATCGGTCTTCTGACTCCAAGTTCATTGTAGTTTTGCAGGAAACATTATGTAGATCAATTTCCCTATTCCACTCTGAGGAAACTAAGACCTGATGGGAAGTGGCCAGTCTAAGAATACACAGTGAGCCAGCACATTGGCTAAGAGGAGAGGCGGCGTCAGTCAGACGTGCTCAAATTCCAACTTTCTATTTACTTGCTGCATGTCCTTAGGAGACTTTCTTGAATTTCTTTATTAAAGGGTACAGTCTGCTCATCTGTCAAACGAGGAGAATAATACTGTCCAGAGATTTTTGTGAAGGTTTAACTCAAGATTGAAAGCACTCGTTACAGGTGAGGAGATCAAGACCATCCTGGCTAACACAGTGAAACCCTGTCTCTACTAAAAAATACAACAAAATTAGCTGGGCGTGGTGACGGGCACCTGTAATCCCAGCTACTCAGGAGGCTGAGGCAGGAGAATGGTGTGAACCCGGGAGGCAGAGTTTGCAGTGAGCTGAGATTGCACCACTGCACTCCAGCCTGGGTGACAGAGAAAGACTTCATCTCAAAAAAAATAAAAGAAAGAAAGAAAGAAGAAAAGAAAGAAAAGAAAAGAAAAGAAAGAAAAGAAAAGTGCTCGTTACATAGTAAATGGTGGCTCTAAGTGCCACAACTGAACCTAGAGTCCAGGACTGTGATCTCACAGTCTGATGTGTGTTCCACCAAGACTCCCAGGTCTCTCTGCAATTGTTGGTAGTATTTGCAAACATAATGACATAAGGTGATGAACGGAGTGTTCTCTAAGTCTAACCAGTGTGACTTATGAGGCAGATTAAACATACCAACTATATTCTCTTAGAGCTTCAATCGCCTCGGCCAATCTTTTCTTATTTTAATAGATAGGGCAAGGATTACCCTTTGCAAGCCCAAGTCTAATGATACCATCATTCAAGTGAGAGTAGATTCTGTTGTTACAAGTTTTATAAGGCTGAAAGAAATTGGTTGCATTTGGCATGTCTGTGATACAGGGAGATGTTATTGTCATATTTTTAATAAAGTTTTCAGGAAAAAAAAAAAAAACCTCACATTTGAATGTTTTATTATTTATATTAAGCTCTCTAAACTGCCCGGCAGTTCTTGTTTCATTTAAGAAATCTTAAATTTGAGACATAAACTTCCTGACAGTATGGGTTCCTTTAAAGGTGATATATGCTCTGACAGCAGAGAAATAAGGCCAGTCGAGTGTTCTAACCACAGGATGGTAAAAGTCATGGTCAGGTTAGAAGAATCAATTAGAGTGGGAATGAGGCTGTGTAAATTTCAGGACTCAAATAGCAAAATATGAAGACTGGGCTGACTTTAAAGCCTTGTCTGATGTGATTGTATTTCATTTCCTGATTGGCAAGACAACTCTAAATGGGGTATTATATTGGGTTAAAAAAAAAAAAGAAGCAGTTTTTTTCTGTTTAAAAACAATACAAAGCAAGAAAAAAATAGATCTAGGTTAAGGTAACAACAAATCTGAGGATTTATATGGGCATTTGAGAAAAGACAGAAAGCCTGGGGAAAAAAAATGTATTTGAAGTCAGAATTCTGAAAGGGAAGACTTTACGTCTCTGGCTGCATCAGCTGAAAGGACTGTATTTATAGCAGGCACGTGACTGCCTGGCTGGGTCCCGGCCCCAGCCTGGTGCAGCCAGCTCTGTGACACGCTGTGAGTCTGTGCTGTATGTTACATCAGCTGCAGATCTGATGTTTATAAGCAAACAACAGCTTTGGAATCTTAAAATAGGTATCAAAAGGGTGTCCATGCTTCCCAGCTAGTCTGACAGTGGAGTTCACAGAGGCAGAGGAGCACGCTGGATGAGGGAGCTGGCTCTGGAATCCCGTGCATTCTGATCCTAGCTCAGAAACTTCCCAGCTGGGGCAAATAGTAAACCTCTCTGAGACTCAGTTTTGTCATCTGTAAAATAGGGGGCACAAATTGGGCCTCATTAGCAGGATTATATTTAAGATTAAATTATATCAGCCAGGGAAGCCATTTAGCACACTGTTTGGCTTATAGTAAGCACCTAAAAATGTTAGTTATTGTCATATTATTATATAGGAAAGAATTATTGGCTGTGAAGAGAAGGAGAGGTACTGAAATTTCATCTCTAAACTTTCCTCCTTCCCAACCATGCCCATTACATCTCACCCAAATTGTTAGGTTGGTGCAAAAGTAGGTTAGTACAAAAGTAATTGCAGTTTTTGCCATTAAAAGTGTTGGTCAAAACCACAATTAACTTCACACCAACCTAATATGTCTTCAGGATTAATTTCACCTCTATCTTGGTCTTATCCCAACTCTCTGAGCGTATCTACGGTGATGACCAGACCAGACTAAGATAAGCATTTCTGTAGTAGCAAGGCCACTGGATTTGAAGGCTGAAGACCTGTGTTTAAACGTGTGAATATTACTTAGAGACTATGTGAGAGTCTGAAGGAGTCACTGTGCCTCCTTGAGCCTCAGCCTCCTTACTTTAAAGTGGGATAATAAACTATATTCTACTTACCTTGCAAGCCTGTTGTGGGGATCAACTAACTCAATGGGATGTGACAGTGCCCTTGAATGGTAGTACAATGTTAAGGTGTTGTTAGGTAGCATTATAATTTATTTATTCTTAAATGAAAACTATTCTCATAACTATCCATTTGGTACTTTGAAATTTGGAAAAATGAAAAAGGGGAAATGAAAAAACAAGACAGGTGCTTCAGAACAGTAGAAGAGCTAAGCTAAAATAACAATGACAGCATGCATGCCTGTGGTCTCCATCCCCAGGGCACACATCAGCAAACCTAAATATCATTATTTCTCACTGAGCCCAGATAGAGCTTCAGGATCCTTCTTAACACAATGCTTCAAATAAGCACCATCATTTATATGTACAACCTCCCAACACCATCAAATGGAAGAGCCCATTTAAAGATAGCAAAAAGGAAAACAAATGGCACAAAATTCTGAACCGCAGAGTCAGACTTGGTATCTAATCCCAACTTTAGCACTTTGTAGCTGGAAAGTCACTCAAAGCCTCCATTTCCTTATCTCTGCAATGGTAATATAAATGTCACCTTTATAACAAAGTTGTGAATGTTTCAACCAGAAATGTCTGCCAAATGGTAAAAACGCAATTATTATTAGCTACTGTTATTATCATTAATAACTTGCTCTCCCTTATTTGATGTTCCATATAAAGTCAATGTAGAATAGTAGCAAGTTATTCAGAGAATTAAAAATAATTTTCCCTTCTTCCTTCCAAAAAACAAACTAATAAGCAAAAGACATCCAGAATAGTTTGGATGAATCATGAGTTTAAGACAGACAGCCCTAGGATTGAATACCATTGCCACCATTACTAAATTTGCAATATTTTGCAAGTTACTTCACCTCTCTTAGCCTCAGTTTTCTCATTTATAAAAGGGGGGAAACATTTTAGGGCATGGGAAAGATTAAATGGAATGATATCCTTAATGTACTTGACCCACATTGGGCTCCAGATCAACATTCAAATATTAGTTGGAAAAGAATGAATAAATACAGAGCATAATAGGATCAACTCAAATCCACTGGAAACTTTACAGAGGAAACATTTTCCTGAGAAGGTTAAAATGAAATCAAACGTCTGAGGTAGATTAAACTTTTTTTTCTCTCTCCTCATGTCATATTTGTTTCCCTAGAATTTCATGTGCATAATAGAATTTGCTGATTGTGAATAGATGGTGCAGTGTGCACAGGAGCATTCTCCGGAGGAAAAACCACTGAAGGTTATTTATAAGTCATTTGTAGGGCTGTCTTCTTGATTTCTCAGTATCTTAGCACTCCCTCAGAGTTCCACATTCCAGCCATCCATGCCTTCCCCTTCATTTGAACATGATATGCTCTATGAACTGAAGCCTCTGAGAACTAAAGGGAATGTTGTATACACCATACTTTTTCTTGGAGATCCCTAATGCTCATTCATGCAATAAAGGCACTGATAAGTCCTACAATTTAAATACAGTAACAATAAACAAGTAGCAATACTTGTTTAACAGAGGATTGTTTCAGTGTATCTGACCACAGAAACCTTCTTTCAGGTTCATACTTTCTTAACATCCTGCCTAATTACTATTTGGAAATTGCTGTTATGTTGAATTCCCCCAAATGACCAATGAAGGGAAAATTAAAAGCTAAATATTCACTATGATTATCAGGCAGTGCTGCCAGAAGACATAAAATAGACTCAACCAGAAACTGTTACTACCTCCTATTGTGAGTTTAATCATGTCCCACAAAAGTTCGGTTTAAGTCCTAATCACCAGTATCTGTGAATGTGACCTTATATGGAAACAGGATCTTTGCAGATGGAGTCTAGTTAAGGTTTTCACTGGATTAGAATGGACCCTAAATCCAATGACTGCTGTACTTTTAGAGACAGATTTAAAGACACATAGAGCAGACACAGCGAAGAAGGATATGTTAAGACAGAGGCAGAGATCGGAGTTATGCTTCCGTAAACAAAGGAACACCAAAGATTGCCAGCAACCGCCAGCAGCTGGAAGAAGGAAGACAGGATCGTACCCTAGAGGCTTCAGAAGGAGCTGGCACTGCAAAAAAAAAACTTGATTTCAGACTTCTGGCCACCAGAAGTCTGAGAGAACAAACTTCCATTGTTGTCAGCAGGCAGTCCTAGGAAACAAGTATACTTGATGTCCAGATATTTCTCCTTAATTCCTGGTTGCCCATTGTCAGTCTCCTTTCCTGGTTCCTACTAATTTCCCTTCCTATTAAATATTGGAGTATTCCAGGTGAAAGACTTTGAACTGTTTTTAACTCTACTGTAGCATACTTGCTACATACCTATTAGATCCAGGGCCTTGACTTCAACAGCATCTGTGCGGTGATGCATTCTTATTGTAAATTTAAGGCATACTTAGCATAACCAAAATGAAACCTTTGATTCTATCCTAAAAAATAATTAAAAAAAAAAAAAAAAAAAAAAACATTTTCTTTCACTTAGCATCCTCCATCTCTGCAATGAACGAGTTCCCTCAGTTACTTAGGTCAAATGCCTAGGAGTCATCCTTGAGTCCTCTCCCTTCCCCAGTACCCCCCAAATCCTGTTGAATCTGCCTTTAAATCATGTCTAGAATTTTATCACTTTTACTACCTGCATCTCTCCCACATCTGTTATAGAGGTCCCTGTCATGGTGTATCATGAATGCACCACTATAGCCTCCAATCTGGTCTCTGTTTCTCTTCTCAGCCTTTACTATCTATTCTTGACGCAAGAACCACAGTTGTATTAAAACATAAATCTGACCCTCCCCTTCCAACAAGTCCAGTCACTGGCTGTCACTCTGACCTTGCTTCCTCTCACTCTTCCCCTCACTCAGCTCCAGCTATGTTGGCTTTCTTAAGACTCTCTAATGAGCCAGCAGGTCACCCTTTGGGGACTTCACAATTGCTGCAGCCTCATCCTAGAGCACCTTCTCCCTGATACCCACATGCATATTCCCTTGCTTCAAACAAGTTTCTCAACCAGCACCTCCTCATGAAGTGCTTCCCTTACTACCCTGTTGAAAATGGAACACAATCCCCCCCCCCCCCCCCGCTTTGTTTCTGAGTCCCTAATTCACCATTGGACGTCACATGTTGGGGGACATGGGGTGTAGGTGTCTCATTAGAATATGCATATCGGAAGTAGAGAAGGCTTGATCATCTTATCCACTGCTATGCTCTCAGTCCTAGGACAGCACCTGATACATAATAGGTGCTCAAAAGTGTATCTTTACTAATTAATAATAAAGTAGTTTAATAATTAATAATTAATTATTTCCAAGATTAGGAGTGTGTGGGGAAACACATATGAAAAATAATTTGTCCACTCAACGTGAGCCATGAAGAAAAAACAAGGCAGCTCTGTAAACAATGCTTTTCTTGCAAGCAGAAATGAAGTCTTCTTGAACAACAAGAGTTCTTTCTTGATTGTTCATTTAAGTCTTCTTCGCCCTGTTTTTCTCCTATAAAATGAGGATAAAGTTTTCTTTAACCCACAGGATAATATTTTTAATTCATGTACAAGTATCACATACTTCGAAAAATTAAAAAGAATTGACTACTTTTCATTGTCCTTCAAAGCAGATTTTCAAATGAAACTCTTAAAACAATCTTGTAATAATGACAATTAACATGAATTGAGAGCTTGCTGTACATCAGCTACTGTTCAGGCATACTCTTATTTAAACTTCAATATTCCTAGGAGGAAGATCCTGTCAGGAACCTCATTTTACAGATGGGGGAACTGAGGCTTGGAAAGACTAAATAACATTCTCAAGGGCTTATGGCTGGTCAGTGGTGAAGCAGGAATCCCAACTCATGCATTTTGATTTTACAGTTTCTCTGATGACCTAAATGCTATTTTACATGACAAGGTTATCCAGCAGAGTAAGGATGCATAACCAATATTGGATATTATTATTTCTATTTTACCGAATAATAGGCCTTAGGCTCAGAGAAGGGAAAGGGCTTGTTCAAGGTCACAAAGCAAAGTCAGCCTTCACCCAGGACCATATTTCAAGAGGGTCCTTTTAGTAATAAAACATACCCAATGATGGAGTAGCAGCCATGTGACAGGAACAGCATACAATGAAGAAGACATTCAAGTACCAGAAGGAACCCAAGTTATGTGCACATCAGAGCTAAGGACCAAAGGAGGAGACTGACCTGTCTTAGGTCACACAAAGAGTCAGCTCTTCACCCTGCCTTCCAGGGCCAAAATAGGCCAATTTTCCTATATTACCTAATACCTTTAATATGTAATATAAGCTATCAGGTCACACACATAATACCTAGAACTACTAAAAATGGTGAGATAAATTGTATTGTCCCACCAGGCTTAAATTTTGTGTTCATATGTATCCACGAATGCAGGTCAGGGCAGTGAAGGGTTTGTTTTACGTGGCTTGAATTTTTTTTGTGTGTAATTATTCGGTGACTATTTTGGTAACATCTTTTGAAGATTAAGTCCAATTAGGAAACAGGTGGCACCAAAATATTGTCAAACATATTGGATCAGCAGCAAATCACTGACTTAATTAAGTAAATAATTAAAATGTATATTTATATCTGATCATCCAAATAACGGTGAAAAAGACCAGTTTCAGGGTTGGTTATGAGCCCTGGCAAAGAGTCAAATCAAGAATAAGTCACGTCCAAGTTACTGCTTTGCTGCCTCTTCCACATCATATCTTGGAGGGCACTTGGGAGGCAGAGTCAAGAACCAAATCACGGTTACAACAACAACAAAAGTATTCTGAACATGCCAGGATCGTGGTGCACCAAGCAAAGGAAGGAGCTGCTAAAAGGAGGCAAGGGGCTTACATTTCTATGGCTCCACGGCTTCCTTTCCTATTCCAAGAGCACCCGAAGTCTCTCTATTGCCCACAGATTCACATTCCTTCATCCAAATTCACTATCAAATTCATCTACCTTTATAGCCTTACTTTCATCTGCTTCCTTTCCTTTTACCAAATGACTGATTTATTGCATCATAATAGTTAAGAGAACAGGTTTTGGGGAAAGACCTGTATTCAAACCTTGGCTTTGTCACCCATCACAGTTGTACATCTCGCAGTGGCGCAATTTGCTCCACCAAAGTAAGCAAGCAAGAGAGTGGAGCAGGAAAAATAGCAAAGTCTTCTGTAACCTCATCTCAGGATGGATATACTGTCATATCTGCTGTGTTTGATTTCTTAGAAACAAGTAACTAAGGAAGCCCACCCTCAAGGAGATTGCACAGGGACAGGGAGGTGAGGATCATTGGGGGGTTTTTTAGAAACTGCCTTCTTTATTTCCTTCTTTCCTTCCTGTCTTAATTCCTCCCTTTCTTTTTTCTTCCTTAATGTCTTAGTTGTTATTTTCCTTTGGATTCAGATTCATCCATTTATTCACTGAGGGCTCCACCATGGTTCGTGCAACACTCAAAGCTTTTAACAGGCCCTCATTGCCTACTTGGACAAATCCATACTTCTCAGTGGGGTATTCAAAACTCTCCATGGTCTCCCTTTCTCCTGCTGTTCAGCCTTACCTTTTACAATTTCACCTGTTTTTCCATTTCTCTGATGGCCTTTGTTTCCCAAATAAATTTGTCACCTTCCTACTTCGGTCCCTTCCTCCATGATCCTCCTTCTAACTAGAAAGCTTCTTGCTCCAAATCCTCCATCTTTGTATAAGCTGAGGCTTAGGACTCCAAGCTTTAGAGCCAGCAGCCTCAGAAGCCAACCAAAAGTTGTAAGTTAGCAGCTTGAGTGAGTTACTTAACCCCTCACCTGTGAGATGGTGGCAAGGATACTCACGGGATTGTTGGATGAATTAAATAAAATGCGTAATCTACATAATATGTGAATACAGCATCTGGAACATAAATGGCATGTATTGCAATTATCATTAGCCTCTCTTTTAAATCCTGGTGGAATAACTACCACACATCTGTGCTTTACTCTGTAGCTCTTATACCCCAATTGCATTTGATGTTCCCTATGAGGTTAGAAGTATGTTATCACCAGTTTACAAATGAATAGACAGAGGGTTGAAGTGAAGAGGCCAGGATCACACAGTCAGCTGATGGTAAACCCTGAACTAGAATTCAGTTTCCAACTCCAATCACTGGGGTCCTTTCTCCTATATAAACATTTGCTCCCCCAGCTTAATCAAGGGACAGAATCATGGGGGATAGAATTTCTTTCTAGGTCTTTTTCCCTCTGCAACTGTTTCCCTAGTCTTCAAAGGCAAATTGAACTCTTGCAGGAAGTCATGGCCTTTGGAAGACACACAGAGCTTGGGGGTTGCTGGAGCTGTCAACAGAACAGCCACCTTCTACGCTTTCCCCCATCATGGACAGACTCTAGAGCTCATAGATCTACTGCCAGGCGTGAGAGCCCAGCCATTTCCTGGATGGGGCAGGGACAACATGAAAGGTCAACCAAACCAAGATCCAATGAAACATTGCCCTTCATTCTAGTCTTTCCTTTTTAAACTTACTTATAGTCAAGGTTCAACCAAAAAGATAATATTTTCTGGAATGCGTGAATTACAAAGCGCTGTGAAAGATACTAAAAGGTTTACAGTTAAGACAGTCTTAAAAGTAACAAGAACTTTCTGATCATCAGAATGGTTTCAAGAGGAATGGGCTTCAGGAAGAGAATGAGGTCAGTATCAGAGGAAGTATCCCCATAGGGTATGCATGAAGAAGTTCCCCAAATCTAGCTGTGTTGTGGAATTATTAAAACATAGTGAGAATTTTTTTTTACCTAACACATTTAACTTACAATTTTCCTGGAATTGATTTTTATGTTTGGTGTAAGGAAAGGGTCAATATTTTTTAAAAATATTTTTATTGTATATGTTTAAGGTGTACAACGTATTTTGATCTACATATACATAGTGAAGTGATTACTGCAGTCAGAAAAATTAACATATCCATATCCAGCACCCCATGAGATTATTTCACATGCTTACTCTCAGGCTCAGCCACAGACCTTTTTTTTTTTTTTTTTTTTTCTGAGATGGAGTCTCACCCTGTTGCCCAGGCTGGAGTGCAGTGATGCGATCTCAGCTCACTGCAAGCTCCGCCTCCCGGGTTCACGCCATTCTCCTGCCTCAGCCTACCAAGTAGCTGGGACTACAGGCACTCACCACCACGCCCAGCTAATTTTTTGAATTTTTAGTAGAGACGGGGTTTCAACATGTTAGCCAGGATTGTCTCGATCTCCTGACCTCGTGATCTGCCTGCCTCGGTCTCCCAAAATGCTGGGATTACAGGCATGAGTCAGAATCTTTATCCATAGCGTCTGTGAATCAGTACTTTTTACTCTTTCAGGTGATTTTGATGGACAGTCAGGTTTAAGAATCATAAGCCTAATTAGCAAGAATTCAAGCATCAAATGGAGGTTGGACCAGATCAGTGCTTTTAAAACTAAGTTCTGTCCTGAAGCTCCTCTGGGACTGCTGCAGGATGATGATGTGGGTAAGGGGCGGAGGTCGTGGGAAGAGAGTCATGAAGGGAAGGAAGTGGAGTATCTACATCCCATCTCCCAGTTTTAAACAGAGCCTCTGCTTTTATCTCTTTTGTTCATTTATGCTTCTATGCAAGATGCATTTCAACAAAGGATGCGCTAGCTTTAAAAAAACTTGAAAGCAGCTGAATCAAATGACCTTTAATTTATTTAATCAATAAATAGTTACTGAGTGTGTGCTATATGCCAGCCTCTGTGCAAAATCAAAGCTGAGTCAGACATGGTCCGTCTTCCCTAGGACCTCACGGTTAAGAGGGAAGCGAGAATGAGTGAGTCATTCAGATGCACCTAGATGACTGCATTAATGGAGAAATGAGAACACAGCATCAGCCATAGGAAGCTTGTGTAGGAATTCTCTAGTTGTAGGGGAAAAGGGAGAAAATAGAAGTAACAGCACATGCCAAAGCATAAAGGCCTAAAAGAATGGACATGGTTTGAGCATTTAGGTGTGGTTCGAGCTTAGGAGGCCAAGGCAATGATACCACAAGCTGGCTGAATCCTTGAGACAACTCTAGCTTCTCTCTGGGCTTTAGTTTCCTTAAAGTCAAAATGAGGGGCATGAATAAATGACCTGGAGAATCAGAGAATCTCAGGGTTGGAAGAAAATAGATGTTGACTCACTAGAACGCTGATTTTGCCTCTCTCGGGGACATTTGGTAAAATCTGGAGACACTTGCTTGTCACAGTTTTCCTGAATCCTGAATCCAGAGTTCACTTTCCTGAATTCCAAAGCTTGACACCTTCTCATTTCTGGCTCTGCCTGGGCCTCACAGGCATTTTGTCTTTCTCCCCAGTTTAGATTGGGTCATGCCAGGCCCTCTGCCTTTTCTCAGCTTCTTTCCCACAAATGAATACTGGAAAGCTGGGCTACATCCCCATGTACTCTACATTTGTCTCCCTCTCCTCTCCCAGGGCTGATTTGCAAAGCTGTTTGCCCCTGGTTAACCATTAGCTTTATAGCCCTTCTCTCCTCCCAATCCCCAATTTGCCCTTTCTAACTATCACCCACAGTAACACAAATTAATAGTCCTCATACTTAACACACTTTCATCTGGCCCCAGAAGGAATGTTACAAAGAAAAACCTTCCAGACTATTATTCCCAAATTTCAAATTCATTCCATTTAAAAAATCAGTTTATAAAGCCTTAACCATAAACGTACCAGGCCCCATGCTAGACATTTAGGATACAGGAATGAACAAACAGATGAGGCCCCTGCCCTCATGGTGCTTGTTACTGCTGCTACACAGAAGGAAGTACCTAAAACAGACACCTACAGGAGACACGGAGTGTGAGGACAAAGGCAGGGAGGGCTTCACAAAGTAGACTGTTAAATTGGCATCATCAGGATGAGCAGGAATTAGGTAGGTCAGTTAGAAAAAGAAGGCAAGGCAGAGGGCAAAGTCTATGCAAAGTTCCAGACTGAGGAGCAACTGTGTTGAGTGGATGGAATGAAAGAAAGTTCCGGTTTGCTGGAATGGAGAGAGATGGAAGGGTGAAAGGTGATGCAGGAGAAGGAAGCAAGAACCAGATAGTAAAGCTCTCGTCATTCATCCTTTTAACCTGGGAGCTTTCTCCTGAGCTCAGTGGGTAGTCATTGCATTCCTACGCCTAGAACAACCATTCAATTTAACATATGTTTATTGGTTGTTTTCCATGTGTTCAACCCTTTCCTACACCATGGGTGGGGGAGGGGAACAAATACAAACAAAGCATAAAACAGGACCGTTGATCTCTCCATAGGAGGACAAGGCTTTAAGCTTCAAAATATGTGCCAATTTCAGGATCCTGGAAATCAAGGACACATTTGATTTTGCCTGAAGAGGGTCCTCTAGCATAATGCTTAGCAGAGCGGTGCCCAGGAAGCAGTATATAAATGGGAGCAAAAAGTGCGGTCATATAACGGAGACACCAGCACATGCAAAGAGCAGCAGAGGGCAGACACCCCACACAACAGAGTGGTGCCCAGTAAGCTGTAGATGAATGAGAGCAAAAAGTGTGGTTATATGACAGAAAATAGCATATGCAAAGAGCGGCAGGGCAGAGAGGAGGCCAAGGAATATAAACAGTGGTCAGGGAATCTTCCATGAAAGGAGACTTGAGAGATAAGCAAGAGAAAGGAGAGTGCAGAGGGAACTGCATGTGGCAAGGTGCAGAGGAGATAAATGTCATGGAGGGACCTGGGTCAGGGAGACTGACCAGACACGGGTGGAAGATTTGTTCTTGGGAGCTGTGGGAGAGATTGCTGGGCAGACAAGGTCAACTTTGAGGATAGAGATTCCTGAAAGAAGAATGAGGACTTGCAGTTGATCCAAAATATGCTGGTGATAGAAGCAGGCAAGGGTGGGCCCCTGGCGAAACCCCACCTTCAAGCCAAAAAGCCTGAAACCTGCAGTCCAAAGTGAGAACTTCTATCCCTCTTCGCATGCTCCCTCCTGATTGGTTCTTTCTGAATAATGTTCTTTTATCAATTGAATGCTGCCTTTTCCAAAACTACCCACTGCATGCCCTGCCCCCATCCTGTGCCTATAGAGACCCCAGACTCATTAGTTAGGGGAGAGATGTGATTCGACTTGAGAGAGAGGTGACTTGACTTCAGAGGGATGGCTGGACTTCAGAGGAGAGCTGGCCAGACATAGCCCAACTACAGGAGAAGATTACTGCCCATCCCATCCCCTTTCCAGCTCTCAATAAAATTCTGCACATTCTCTATCCTTCTATTCGTCCATGTGACCTCATTCTTCTTGGGCACCAGACAAGAGCTCAGGACCCAACAAGTGCGGGTACCCAAAAAAGGTTGTCACACTGGCCTTTTGCTCTCACTGGCAGAGGGCAGCCGCCCCACGCAACAAGGCAAAGGGCCCATTGAGCTGAGCTGAGCTAAAAAGATCACTGCAACACACCCTCTGAGGCTTCAGGGGTCATAGGCACCCCCACCTGATTGCTGCTGCAGGGCCTGCACAAAGTTTGCTCTTGCCAGAGCCCAAAGAGTCCAGCCAGATCCCGCACTCACTAGCTCACACGCTCCCTCCCTCAAGGAGGACTTGCAATAGGGGTGCCCCGTCTACTCAGTGAGGTGAGGCAAGCTGAGTAGATGGGTACCCCCGTCGCAACTCCAGTGAAGGGGTCGAGAGAATTCTTGTATCACTGGGGAGTTGCTGTAGGTTCTGGAGAAAGGAAGGACCACAAGGAACACCATGTTTAGGAAGCAGTGTGCTGAGTGCTGGAACACTAAAGGAAACAAAGGGAGGAGCTAGCAGAAATGACTGTTGTCATCTAAATCGGGGGTTCAGGCAGCCAAGAGTAGGTCAAAAAGGGCAAGGCTAATGTCAGGTATGGGGTGGTGCAGGAGACTGGGACTGCAAAGTAGCTGAAGACACAATCAAAGAGCCCCAGTGTGTCACAGGCCCTCATGCCAATCCCAAACTGCAGGGAAAGATAGCTTCTAACTTGAATTTTTAGATTGCAGGACACCAAATGGGCCATTATTACCAGTGGGTGGGTTCCCTCACATTAAAACAGTCTAGACCAGGGGTCAGCAAATTACCACCTGCAGGCCAAACCCAGCCGCCTAAGAATAGTTTTTACATTTTTCAAATGGTTGGAAAAGCCAAAAGAATACTATTTCACAATGCATGAAATTTAAATATCAGAGTCCATAAATAAAGTTTTATTGGAACACAGCCACACCATGCCCATTTAATTAGGTATTGGCCGCGGCTGCTTTCCAACTACAAGGGCAGAGTTGAGGACTTGCCAGGAGACTATGAGGCTCACCCAGCCTAAAATACGTACTCTCTGGCCCTTTAGAGAAAAAACGTGTTTGCTCACCCTGGTCTAGATCTGTCTCTTGAATTCAGGGCTTTTCTCTTTGCTTATTTCCATTTTTCCCCTATTGCCAGGCCCATGTATGTAAAAATCTCCAAATCCAGGTTTGATCTAAGAGGGAGTTTGAGGTACCAGAATTCTAATGATTCTGCTTCCCCACTCACCACTTTAGACTGCATTACATCTCACTTAGATTTCTTGTAGGTGAAAGTGGTCCAGGTTTGGGACAAGGATTAGTAGTTTCTAGGTTTTTCTTTCCTGTCTGTCCAAATCTCCCCTACAAACTATAACAAAGGGCTTTCATTGAGTGAGAATTGAATGAGTAGCCAGGTGAGGTTTGCATATGAAGAACAGGCTCAGCTTGAGAGTGACTTGGGAGGGGTGAGATAGTGGCCTGTCCCCAACCCAGTAGGGTTGGGGGTTTTCTTTATGAGAGATATGAGTAATGTGCCAGATTCTCCCTAGGATGCTGACCTGAGAGGGTTAACCTGCTGGGAGAGGTGAGGAACCCTCCTGGTCAGTGTGACCTGGGAAACCTGGTGCCAGTTCAATCCTCACAGCAGCCCACCTCCATCAGAATGAAAAATCTTTTCTTAACACCGTTATTAAACGCTAATCTTAATCATATTCATCATTATTAAGTCTTGAAATTGTCTGGAATATTTAAATAGGGCCAAACTGAAAGTCAGAGGGATAGATTTAAAGGGACAGCTTGAATTATCTTCCAGGCATCCACCAAATAATCTCTGGAGATTCAGCCCCTGATAGAAACCCAGGCTTCTGAACCAAGAGATTTTCAACAATGGCACAGAGGGGAGGGGACTGCCAATTACATTCGGCCAGGATAATATTCGTCTTTCTTTTAAACACCCCTAAAAACTTATCAGGGAAAGGAAGAGGCCTAAATAGAAGATGAATTAAGGGCTTAAATGTACAGGACTTGGGTGGATATTGAAAGCAAAGAGCTCAATGGGCCTCCCCTCTGGTCTCCCTCCTTTCAGCCCCAAAACAATGTCTATTAAATAACTCCAGTGCCTTGGTCGCTGTCGCCGAGGAGCTAATTTCTAGCAGTCTCCGAGTGGTCAGATGACCTGGCCCAGCTGTTATCTCCTGATACACGGCAGGAAGTCATCAGGGCCTTTAGAACTATGTTCTGAGAAAGGAATAATGACCCTTTTATAGTTTTTTCTAAATAAGAAATTTAATTTCAGATGATGGGCTCTCATTTTTGCTCCTTGTCCGTTGTACAGGGTGTGGGTGAGTATGAATTTATCATGGATTTACTTTGTGCCCCCACATTGCACTAGACTCATTATTGCATTGTCCCACTACATCCTGGCAGGAACCCTACAGGGGATGTCACGGGTGCAACTAGCTGGGACCTGTATAGAGGGTGGTAAAGGAATTTACCAAGACAGTTGCAGGAGAAGAAAGGCAAACTTAGAGAAAGTAGGAAAATACGTTTGCAAGGGTGCAATGGGCAGCCTAGTAGAGAAAGGGCTGTCTGCCAAGAGAAAGGGGCTGGAGGAAAGTTTTATAGGGTTGTGCTGGAGGGGGCTACAGAATGAGGTTGTGCTGCTGGGGCTACATGTGGATGGAACTCGGGGTCATTGTGCCAGTGGCTGTTTGTAATTAGCCAGGCCTCAGAATAACTGTTCATTGTTTCCCCCTCACCTGGGGCCTACCCCCACCTGGGACTTGCTTACTTACCTGATCATGAATCCACAGGGTATGTCTTATAGTCTCTGTTTTATAAATTAGGCATTTTATGGAGAGGAAAACCTCTTAACCACAGTCACCCTACTTGGTTTGAACTCAGGCCTCTGAGTGTTCAGCCCATGTTCTTTCCTTCTGTCCTCCACTGGCTTCTTCACACTCCCACTGTCACTCAGCCTGAGAATGACTTAGGAGGAGTAACAGATACGGTGTAGGTGAGGCGGGGTCCTCTATAACAAGGAATATTTTTATATTATTATTATCAGGTTTTAATCCTGAATGTTGAAACAATCTATTTAACCTTTACTCAGGCTAATGCATACATTAGGTGGGGTAACCTATATGCCATCATAAAAACATGGGAAATTGAAACCTGCTGACATAAAATCAAATAGCCCAGCCATAAAAGATGCTGCTTTTATGTGATTATCTTGCCAATATCTTCGTGTTGCTAAACTAAATCAAACTACAATTTTCCCCACATGCCCTGAATTTAATGGGAACCATTAATGGGTGTGATTCCTTATAGATCTCCTTGTAATAGGAACACGGCCTCTTATGCCCTGGCCGATTAAAATGAAGCCACTAGGCTGTCATTTGTTATGTTGCTTTGAGCATATGGAAGAGTGGTCCTGCTTGAAATACCAAAACTGTTGACACTCAGACTGGCATTCAAGGCCTTCCTAAAATATCTGGCATCAACTTATCTTTCTAGAATTTTCTTCTGTACTCCCAGGAATGATATTTTGTAGAATCTAAGAATATCATAAGTAGAAGAGGTTTTTGAGATCATCTATTCCAGGAATGGCAAGTAGAATTGGAACCATATGTCAAGTTTGATTGACATCTTGAAGTACTGTGTTGGAGAAGAATTCAAAAGTCAGCTCCAGACACACTGGGTAAAGAATGCTATGATCGATTAATCACGTCTGCCATGGGTTAGTTGGTGGAGTGTGAGCACACATGCCATAGCTATTCCTCCATGTTTTAATCCAACCCCTTCATTTTATGAGTGTAGAAATGGAGTCTTACAGAGGGCAAGTGACATTTTCAAGGTCACGCAATGCATAAGCCACAGAGTGGAGGCCAGAATACATTCCTGCTGGCTCCTGGTCCAGCTCTCCTTCCATTGTGCAGGAACTCTGATGAAAGAAGGAAAGATGCATTGGCAAGATCAAGGAGCTAATGGTTTGAAGAAGGCAGAAGGCAACACCACCCTAGTGGTAAAGAAGCAAACTCTCACAGATTCCCAAAGATTCTTAATCAAAAAGCTTTAGTCAATCTTAGGAAGTTATTATCCCTTCTCTCTTCTTTCCCTTCCCCAGGCAAGGAGATTGTTCTACTGGTCCCACATCTTCCCCAAACAAGATTATCTGCAATCAGTGAGCTCTGGATTCTTTTAATAAGTTTGAACCTTTCTCAGTAAGGGTCTCACATCCTTTCTTTTGACTCTCATCCATTAGGACTTCTTGATCACTGACTTTGCCTCCTGCCAGAAATCACAGTGGAGTGAAGTAGAACAGAGGGACAAACGACCCCATGAATCCCTCCATACTCCCATCCATCCCCCTCTCAGCTTCTACAAACTTCCCTGAATCACCATCACCTACATGACAAAGCCTCCAGTTCTTACCATGGCCTACCACCTGTTGCAGTCTGCTCAGACAACCTTTCCAGCCTCATCCTTTTCCAATTTTTCCCAAATACCCAACAAGCCTAGACTGGGAAGGACAAAAGGCAACAAGGCACTGACTCCCGCTCCCGCCCCAGACATTACCAATGAATCATCAGTAATGTGCATCTTTCCTTCTTGGCTTAGACACTACTTCTAAAAGTTTGTTTTGTGTGACTAGTAATGTCTACCTCAGATATCACAGTGTATCTCATGGGATGTGGGCTGCTTTGCTTACCCTTCCTGCTTTAGCCACAATACTTGGAACACATTCTGCTCATGCCCATCTCCATGCCTTTGATTATACTTAGTTCCCATGATGGTTAATATTAGGTGTCAACTTGGTTGGATTGAAGGATGCCCACATAGCTGGTAATGTATTGTTTCTGGGTGTGTCTGTGAGGGTATTGCCAGAGGAGATTGACATTTGAGTCAAAGGACTGGGAGAGAAACACCCTCCCTCAATATGGGTGGGCACCATCCAATCAGCTGCCAGAGAGGGTAGAACAAAGTAGGCAGAAGAAGTTGGAATAAACTGGCTTGCTGAGTCTTCTGGCTTTCATCTTTCTCATGTTCTGGATGCTTCCTACTGTTCTTCCTGTCCTTGGACATCAGACTCCAGGTTCTTCAGCCTTTGGACTCTGGGACTTACACCAGTGGCTTGCTGGGGGCTCTCGGGCTTTTAGCCACAGACTGAAGGCTGCACTATCGGTTTCCTTGCTTTTGAGGCCTTTGGACTTGGTCTGAGACACTACTGCCTTCTTTCCTCCACAGCTTGCAGATGGCCTATCGTGGGACTTTGCCTTGTGATCGTGTGAGCCAATTCTCCCTAATAAACCCCCTTTCATATATACATATAACCTGTTAGTTCTGTCCCTCTGGAGAACCGTAACATAGTTCCTTATATACCTTGTTGACCATGTGATCCCAGGTCACTACCTTTGAGAAGTTGTCCCCAGCCCTTTCTAAACTGAATGAATCCCAGAGAAACCTGCATAGATGATCATCCCATCAGTATAGTGGGAGGATTGAGGGCACAGACAATGGAGAGAGATGGCCTGGGTGCAAAGCCTTCCTCTGCAACCTACCAGCTTTGTGATCTTGGGCAAGAAATCAAGCCTTTCTGTAATTCCATTTTCTCACTTGAGGAATGGTAGTAACCTAGCACTAACCTAATAAGATTGTTGTGAATACAAAAAGAATTAATGTGCTCCAAGTATATAATGTATCACATGGCACAGATTGAGTGCTCAGGAAGTGTTTGTTATTATCTAGAGCTTGAAATTTTGTAACTTAATGGTGTATCTACCTGTCTTCTACACTGAATTGCAATTTTCTTGAGGTCTGGGATTTGATCTCAGTCATCTTTGAATTCACTGCCCACCTAATGCAATGCTGGTTACATAGGTGCTGATAAATATTTAATGAATGACTAAATGAATGAATAAATCCATTTGAAGCCTTCCAAAGTCAGAAAGGAGAGTCATTTTCCTCTGTTCTCTACTGCTAGTGGCTTATCCTGGTTCAGAAGTACTCCAGTGAAGTGTTCAGTGGCTGTCACTCTGAGTCAGAAGAGACACAATATCTCAGTGACATCCAACCTTGTGTTTACCTTGCACTTCTTTAATAACCTCTCAGTAACTCAAAAAATTAAAATTCCTTCCTCTGTTGATGTTATCTCTGAGTGGCAAACATTGATAGATTTTTTCCCCCACCTTCCCCTTGAGTTTCTGATGAAGCAGAAGCCAACATGACTGTTTTAGGTACCTATTTGTCTGCACTAATGGTGTCAGCAGAGACAGGCACACCTCTCCAAAGAGCGTTTGCTTGGAAACGGGTGCAGAATGGCACAAGCAAGGTACCCAGTGCCTAGAAGCATACACACAAGGCATCAACTTTTTATTATGATTATGGAGTTGATGTTGGTGCTGAGAGTATACGTCACTATTGTCATATACATATAACCTGTTAGGTTCATTCTTAGACTGCAATCATTCATTCATTCACAAATAGGTACTGAAATCTATGATGTAGCCAGAACAACTATGTTGTGCAACTCCAGCCATGATTATTCATATCATAGTCTGTTGAACAATGGAGAATGTGCTACAAGATATGGGAGCCCTAGAAGGGTCAGTGCTATATACGATACAGAAATGAAGAAGATACAGGCCCCTCCCCTCAAGGAACTCATAGGCAAGTAGGAAAGTCAGGCTTGCAAACACATAAATTAGCAATCCATGTGTCCTTGTGGCAGGAGTAGAAATAGAAACACATTCAGGGTAGAAGGGCATTCCGCAGCCATGCCTGACTGTTTCTAGATGGGTGAGGGAAGCTTTCTTGAAGCTACTTTGATACCTATTTTAGTTTTAAAAGATAGAGGAATCTGTCAGGTTAGAATAGGAAAGCTGGGGTAGGGGTTATGCCATTCCAAGAGAAGAAAAGATCATTGGACACTATGTATGCATAAAAGAGCATAGTCTTTTAGGGGGCAATAAACCATAATTGCATTATTAGAGCACTAGTTTTGAAGGTCTGTGTGGTAGGGATTGAAGCTAGAGAGGGAGGCAGCTTCAAGAGACCTTGAATGCCGTGATGAGAAGCCACTGTGGACTTAACAATGGCTGAGGTGGGAAGTAGGAGTGAGACACAATCACATTTAGAGGACATGACAAGGATCCTTTGCATTTTTGTGTCCATTTTCAAACTGTTCTGAACTGACTATCTCATTTTGTTCTATGGCTTAGGACTAGACTGGATATGACCCAGTTCCTGGGAGCGAGGCGTGGCCAACCTTAAAAAGAAACCAGGATTCAACCCCAAGTATTGTGCAGGTATAGAAAACCTATTACTGCCTGTCTAGTCAAGCAGAGGAGCATAAGGTTCCACTGGCAGACTGTCAAATAGATGGCAACCCAAACAAGCCAGGATTTGATGATATATGGGAGTGGGTAGTGCTCCACGCAAGCAGAACACAGACCTAGGAAGTGCAGGCTGGTGTGACTCAGTCTAGGCAGGTGGTTTGCATAAAGGAGCCCTTTTGGTACTTACTGTGTTCCAAAATAGTTCTCTTTATTCTTCCTTTCAAAACCTTCCTCATCCTTTATTTTCATTACCCATGTCCTAGTCTATCTTCCCTTCAGTAAGTCTGCTCAAGTCAGGGACCATATTTGTCTCATTGACTGCCATGTTCCCAGCCACCTGGCACATAGTGGCAGGCTAAATAATGAACCTCCAAAGATGTCCACACCCTAATTAATGGAATCTGTGAATATGTCAAAATATTCACCCTGTGAATATGTCTGATGCCTACATGGCAAAAGGGACTTTGCAGATGTGATTAAGAGCCTTGAGATGGAGATTATTCTGGATTATCAGGGTAAACTCAATGTGATTTTCATAATCCTTATAAGGGGGAGGCAGAAAGATAAGAGTTAGAAGAGGAGACAGGGCAATGAAAGCAGAGGTTAATGAAGATAGTGGAAGTGGCCATGAATCAAAGAATTCCGGGGACCTCTGGAAGCTCAGAAGACAGGAAAGCAGATACTCCCCTAGAACCTCCATAAGGAATACGGCTTTGCCAAAAGCTTCATTTTAGCCATAAGACCCATTCAGACTTACAACCTTCAGAACTGTAAGATAATAAACTTGTGTTGTTTTAAGTCACTACGTTTGTGATGATTTGCTATGACGGTAATAGGAAACGAATACAATGAATGATTTAAGCACTATTCTGAGTTTGGTGAGGGGAGAAATTACAGTGACAGCATGATCAGAAACAGGTCTCTGGCTTAAAGGAATGTGGGCAATACTACAAAAAATTAATCTTTATGGTTTGAAGTGTTCTTTTACACATATTATTCAGGGAGTATCAAGCTTGAAGATGTCTGCAATGCACACAAAGGCAAACGGCCACATAGCACACACCCCAGATCTTCAAAAGCAGCATTTGTTGGGGAAAATTTCATGATGACAGGAATAGCAGCAGGTAGACAGTCTCCCATTTTAAACTGCACCATAGGACAGCACACAGCTACCTGGTAGAGCCAAATAGCAGACTCCAGACGTGAGACCCTGATATGATTTGGCTGCATCCCCACTCAAATCTCAACTTGAATTGTATCTCCCATAATTCCCACATTTTGTGGGAGGGACCCAGGGGGAGGTAATTGAATCATGGGGGCCAGACTTTCCCATGCTATTCTCATGATAGTGAATAAGTTTCATGGGATCTGAGGGGTTTATCAGGGTTTTCTGCTTTTGCTTCTTCCTCATTTTTCTCTTGCCACTGCCATGCAAGAAGTGCCTTTCACCTCCCACCACGATTCTGAGTTTTCCCCAGCCATGTGGAACTGTAAGTCCAATTAAACCTCTTTTTCTTCTCAGTCTCAGGTATGTCTTTATCAGCAGCATGAAAATGAACTAATACAGTAAATTGGTACCAGTAGAGTGGGGCATTGATGAAAAGATACCCCAAAATGTGGAAGCAACTTTGGAACTGGGTATGAGGGCAGAGGCTGGAACAGTTTGGAGGGCTCAGAAGAAGACAGGAAAATGTGGGAAAGTTTGGAACTCCCTAAAGACTTATTGAACAGCTTTGACAAAAATGCTGACAGTGATATGGACAATAAGCTCCAGGCTAAGGTGGTCTCAGATGGAGACAAGGAACTTGTTGGGAACTGAAACAAAGGTAACTCTTGTTATGTTTTAGCAAAAAGACTGGCAGCATTTTGCCTCTGCCCTAGAGATCTGTGGAACTTTGAACTTGAGAGAGAAGATTTAGGGTATCTGGCAGAAGAAATTTCTAAGCAGCAAAGTATTCAAGAGGTGATTTGTGTACTGTTAAAAGCATACCATTTTAAAAGGGAAACAGAGCGTAAAAGTTTGGAAAATTTGCAGCCTGACTATGTGATAGAAAAGAAAAACCCATTTTATGGGGAGAAATTCAAGCAAGCTGCAGAAATTTACATAAGCAGCAAGGAGCCTAATATTAATCCCCAAGACCATGGAGAAAATGTCTCCAGGCCATGTCACAGACATTCACAGCAACCCCTCCCATCACAGGTCTGGAGGCTCAGAGGAAAAAGTGGTTTCATGGGCCGGGTCCAGGGTCCCCATACTGTGTGCAGCCTAGGGACTCGGTGCCCTGTGTCCGAGCTGCTCCAGCCATGGCTGAAAGGGGTCAATGCACAGCTTAGATTATGTCTTCAGAGGGTGGAAGCCCCAAGCCTTGGCAGCTTCCATGTGGTGTTGAGCCTGAAGGTGCACAGAAGAACTGAGATTTGGGAACCTCTGCCTAGATTTCAGAGGATGTATGTGAACACCTGGATGCCCAGGCAAAAGTTTGCTGCAGGGTAGGGCCCGCATGGAGAACCTCTGCGAGGGAAGGGTGCAAGGGAAATGTGGGGTTGGAGTCCCCACACAGAGTCCATGCTGGGGAACTGCCTAGCAGAGCTGTGAGAAGAGGGCCCCTGTCCTCTGGACCCCAGAGTGGTAGATCCACCGACAGCGTGTACCATGCACGTGCAAAAGCCACAGACAGTCAATGCCAGCCCATGAAAGCAGCTGGGAGTCAGGCTATACCCTGCAAAGCCACAGGGACGGAGCTGCCCAAGACCATGGGAACCCACCTCTTGCATCAGCATGACCTGGATGTGAGACCTGAAGTCAAAGGAGATCATTTTGAAGCTTTAAAACTTGACTGCCCCCTGGATTTTGGACTTGCATGGGCCCTGTAACCCCTTTGTTTTGGCCAATTTCTCCCATTTGGAATAGCTATGTTTACCCAATATCTGTATCCCCATTGTGTCTAGGAAGTAACTAGCTCGCTTTTGATTTTACAGGCTCATAGGTGGAAGGGACTTGCCTTGTCTCAGATGAGACTTTGGACCGTGGTGGACTTTGGGGTTATTGCTGAAATGATTTAAGACTTTGGGGGACTATTGGGAAGGCTTGATTGGTTTTGAAATGTGAAGATATGAGTTTCGGAGGGGCCAGGGGTGGAATGATATGATTTGGCTCTGTCCCCACCCAAATCTCAACTTGAATTGTGTCTCCCAGAATTCCCACATGTTGTGGGAGGGACCTAGGGGGAGGTAATTGAATTATGGGGGCTGATCTTTCCCGTGCTATTCTCATGATAGTGAATAAGTCTCATGAGATCTGATAGGTTTATCACAGGGTTTTGCTTTTGCTTCTTCCTCACATTTCTCTTGCTGCCACCATGTAAGAAGTTTTTTGTTTTTGTTTTTGTTTTTGTTTTGCTTTTTGCCTGCCACCATTATTCTGAGGCCTCCCCAGCCATGTGAAACTATAAGTCCAATTAAACATCTTTTTCTTCCCAGTCTCAGGTATGTCTTTATCAGCAGCATGAAAACTAACTAATACGGACCCCAAACCATGGGTTGTGAAATTCTGTGATTGAGAAAACACAGCCTATTTGTTAGTGTAGTCATGGGCTGGGACAAAGTGGGCAGATCCACATTTGTGGCTGGAAGGAGCACCAGCCCATCTCCAGCTGTGATTGGGAATCTCAGGCCGTGCAGTTGAGCTGAAGTGATTGGTAGGTATTGAGCCATAAATATCTCCCCAGGAACTTTGCCACCTCCTTCTCTGAGAGGACAGCCTACAAAGAATTCATCTTAGACAAGCTTACATATACCTCACAAACACTGAGAAGGCTAGTGTTACATGATCACCCAGTACAGTGATATTCAAAACTGTGTCCAGAGACAGCATATATCAGAATTTCCTCAGCAGCTAGCAAAATATCCAGATTACGGGGCCACACCCTAGTCCTACTAAATCAGAATCTCTAGGAATGGTACGTAGGAATATGCATTTTCAACCACCTCCCCAGTGTACTCTCATATGTACTAAAATTTAAAAACCGCCTATCAGATTCAAAATTATAGTTGAACAGATATGGAAACCGAGGCCTGCAGAAAGAAAAGATCTTTCACAAGATCACATGGAAAGTCAGTGAAAGACGATTTGGTCCCTGGCCACCTGCATCTTACAATATAATTTAGGAAGACCAGCCATATCCACAAGGAAAATACAATACTGGAAAACTTATGGAGTGTTCAACAATTCCTTGAAAATACTGACATCCATTATTGTAATCAACTCTAAAGAATAAATCTTATTTTCCCCATAATTTTTTTCTGATGAAGAAATAGAGGTTCAAGGAAATGAATTAATGATAGGTAGTCTGATTCTAAACCCAGGCTTCTTTTATGCATAGAGAAGATCAAAGAGGAGACATTCATTCAAATGCAAATTATCATGGTATGAGTTGCTGCAAGTATACATTGGAGTTTCTGTGCAGCAGGAAGGTGACTGAAGCTTTTTAGGGAAGGAAGGGTTACCTAAAGAAGCCATCTTAGTCAAGGAGAAGTTTTGAACCAGGTCTTGAAAGAAGTTTTAAGTTAGCTAAAAGGAGTCATAGATTTCAGGGTCTTTGCCATAATGAATCCTAAAAAAGAGTGACAGTAGGGTATTGAAAACATGATTGTAATGTTTCTGGGGAAAAATTAACGGTCTAATCCTGTGGAGGATGGATATTGGTGATTCTGACTTATGTGCACACCGCAGAGCTTCCCTAATCAACTTTTCCTCTTAGTGCAGCTCGGGGTGAAGCCTGAGGGCTGAAAATAGTCCACTCCAAATTCTTTTGATTGCAAAGTGTTTCAAGAGCAAAGACGTGGGTAACAGACTAATAAAATCCAGGAACAGATTGCATTTATGTTCTCCCACAAAGCCTATTCCACCCCAAACTTCCCAATAAGTGATGCAATGGCCTCCCTGGGGCTCCACCTTTTCCAGTCAGTTCATTCCAGTGGCATTTGTTGCAAACCTACTAGCTGAGAGCCACTGCAGTCATTACAAGCATTGCTTAATTCTCACCTAAACCTGAGAGGTAGGTTTAGACTCAGAAAACCTTGAACATTAGTTAAGAATTAAAAGTAACGGGTTCAGTCAACATTTCTTGGGTGCCTACTATGTGAAAAAAGCACATGGGTGGAAGCTCATGTTCTTTCTGTGATATAGACTCAAATGATTTGCCCACATAAAAAGTCCCATTTATAAATGAGATGTCATAAATCTCCAGTTTATGCTGATGTTTATCTACAGTCAGTAAAAGTGATAGCTACAAATTTGAACAAGATCTATGTGATTAGAAAGTGATGTTTTTATTCTGCTATCACATGCTGCCTTTACTAGTATTCCTAGTCTTGGAGGAGTGAGGAGGAAAGTTCATGGTTAATAATCAAGTTCATCATGTCATAATAGAAGGTGAAAAGTGCTATAACAAAGGTACCTACAAGTGTTGTGGATGCTCAGAGAAGGAAATAGTGCTCTGCTGCAGACTTTTGCAACAGGATCTTTGCACGTGCTGTTCTCTGGGGTCACCAACATCCTCTCAAACAGCCCTTTCCTGATCTTACCATCTACACTGGCGGTGTGTTTTTCTCTATTGTTGGGCCCTGTTCCCTTATTTACAGCACAGTTTGCAACTTGTACAAAGTAATTAATTTACCTGCTTATTGTCTTTCTGCTTCAATAGCATGAATGTTCTACAGGGACAAGAATGTAGCTGTCCTGGTCACTATTGTATGAATATCTTCAGAGCTGACACCAATCGATGCTTGATAATTGTTGAACAAAGGAAAGAGTAAATGTATGAATGAATGAATGAATTATGACTTAGTCTTCAGAATACACTGCAGCATAAGCATTACCATTCCCCTTCCTAAGTGAATAAACAGAAGCTACCAAGATCAAAGAATAGGATAAATGGGGCAGAGGGAAGTCAACGTCAGTTATTCTGGATCTAGCTCCACGGTACATCTTATTACATCAAACTACACCCACTTGAATTTACAGATTCTAGGGACTGTGGATTCACAGATGACTAAGAGAAAGCCCCAGATAAGGGAAAAGGGGAAAAGACACAAAGGTACAAAAAGAGAAGCTGAGACTTCTCCCAAAGACAGACACACTTTAGTGACTTCCTGTCTATGGATGAGTCAGACCTCATAAAGCAGATATTAATGAATAATAACAAAAACCTTTATTATGTATTTAATGTATGACCTGTGTAATGAGAGAGAAAATTTTACTCTTCAGGATTCTGGAGAGGTGAGGACACTGTATTCATTTAGAATAAAGCTTTTAATGCAGGGTCTGCACCAGAAACACAAGTTTTCTGCTACATTGCTGTGCACATCAGACCAAGAGAGAAGGGGCAGGGAAGGAGAGCATAAGGATAAGGAGCCAAGCGGGTGCTGGAAGCACATGTTCTTTCTGTAATATGATCCTTCTCTAGGACTTCCAAGCCAGTAGTGTAATCTGTGACCTACAGCATGCTTAGCACCTGTGTATTTCTTATGGAATCCTGTACAAAAGCAAACCTAACATAAGCCCAGGAATCATAGGAGGCCACTGGAAAGTACGTACAGTGGTCTACTGGGGTAGGGGGCTTAGAAATGCCCTGCCCACATCCCCACTAGAAGAAAGACTGGTTGCTCAGTATCTGGGGACAGCTGTCATCAGTTAGCCCTTTCAGGGACTGTTTCAGCTGCAGACCAAGGCCATCCCCTTCCTAGGTGGCCAACAGTCAATGCCTAATGGAATCAGGAGTATAAGGGCCAAATCATCTGGGACCCAGAGTGGAACAGCTCTGAGAGCTCTTTTAGCTGTGAGAGCGTGCAGGGTCAGCTGAGGCTGTCTGTCACCGGGGCTGCTTCAAAACTCAGCTTCTCTCTCTGCCCAATTCTCCCTCCTTCCCCAGCCTTGTGCAGGTGTTGCTGATGCCAAGGACACTTCCCAGGAAACATACTACATACTGACTCTGTCTCAGAATCTGCTTCCTGGAGAACCTGACCCGCGGCACCTGCAGACCTGGGGACTTCCACTGGCTGTAGAATTAGTGGGATTATAGGCTAATTATAGTTAAATTTCTGAACATTTATAACTATGGAATAGACATTATAATTCCCATTTAGCAAGTGGGGAAACCAAGGCACTGAGTTGTTATCTATCTCATCTGTAGTTATCATGTAGTAAATATAAGGCCAAGATTTGATCTTAGATGTGACTAAATACCAACCACCTCTTTCACAAAATGTAATAAAAGAGCCCACTTCTTTGTTCCCTTTTCTATCAAACCTAGTCTCATAATTCTCCCCTTCCTCTCATTCCCATGGCACATGATTGTTTTTGGTGTTTTGCTTTGTATTTTTCATTTTTTATGGCTCTCATCACATTGAATATTTATTCACAGTCTGTGTCCCATAATGAACCATGTTCTTTTTGAGGACTAGCGCTAAGTTTGACTCATCTATATATGCCTACAGAAGAAAAAAAAACTAAATAAGTGTGAGCTGAATTAAAGTAATTCTACATTGATTTATCTCTAATTATGGAATAAAAGCCTTTGTTCTAACATAAAAGAATCGAGGGTGTGGATAGTTATTTTTCACGGGGGGGTGGGGGTTATGAGAGACCCCTCGATGCTTTTGAAATCAGCCCTATTTCACCCTTGCCTGTGGCTATCCCTGATGCGAAAGCCAACAGGATGAAGATAAATGCATTTTTTAGGCATCTCTCTGAAAATTAAGGCCCAAGGGGGGTTAAAAAAAAAAAAAAAAACAAGGGGACAAAAGCAAATATTATTCAGAAATTTGACAACAAAAATTTAAATTAAGAAATTAAATGGAGGAAAAGAAATTAAATGGCATAGGAGTTCCTACCAATAGATTCCAGAGCTGCAAAACGGCATCTCTCGCTCTTGTTCTTCTGCAAACAATTCTGAGTGTAAATGTATTTTTGGCACAAATGGCTCTGTCCTAAGATTCTTGATTATAATTATAATAATGGGTTTCTGAAAGCCTGCAAGTGGTTCTGGGAATGATAATAAGGATTGAGAAAAGACATGTTGTTTATGTGGTGAGTGTTTGTGGAATATTAAATGAGGGTGGGAGAAAAGCTCATGTTACACTTTCCACAAACTCCAAAATATACAATTACACCCAAGCAGCCCATCACTGCCTGCCTCTCCTCCAAGCACACACTTACCATCAATCCCATTACCCTGAGAGTCTGGGACTGCGGCAGAGTTGGGGGAAAAGGCATTATTCCGTGGTTTCCATTGCAGAGTGACTCATGTCCTAAAACAACTCCTAGCTTTTCCATCACGGAAGGGAGCACCCTGAGCTACAAGGCTATGAAAGGCTGGCCCTAGTCCCAGTTCCTTCCCTCACCTACAGTTAGTTCTTAGCAAGTTATTCAGAATCCCTGAGCTACCTTCCTTTAGCCATGACCCTGATGTGGATCATTTAAATGATGACCAACTGCCCTTTCTTATTTTGTAAGCTCCTTGAGAACATGGGACCTAATTTGTTGTTTTGTCTTTAATTGTGATAAAACACAAAGCATAACATTTAGTATGAAAGTGTACAGTGGTGTTAAGTACATTCACAGTGCTGTGCAATCTTCACCACTAGCTGGTTCTGGAACTTTATCATCATCCCACAGGTAACTGATATCCATTAAGCAATCACTCTCCATTCCTCCTTTTTCTCCAGCCCCTGGAAGATCCATTGTCTTTAACTATTACAGTGTCTACTCCTGCCTTGTAAATAGTAGGTCCTGATTAATATTTATTACATTGAATAATTGCCCACTTAATTAACAATATCTGCTCTGCCTGCTTCAATGGTTTTTATAGTGTAGGCTGATTATTGTAAAATTATTTTATAGGATAATAGTGGGGACCACACAATCATAACTGTCACTTACTGAATGTTTACTGTGTGTATGTGCTGTGCTGCTGACAAATGCATTTACCCATCTGATCCTTCCAACAACTCTGAGAGAGCCATTATTATCCCCATTCAACAGGTGGAGAAACTGAGATACGCGGATCTTGAGGATTAAAATCCAAATTTGTCTGACCCCAAAGCTCAATGTAAAAAGTAAATGCAGTAGCAAGTAAGATTGTTTTTACTAATAAGATGATATGGTGGGGTTTAGGGAAGTTGTCTTAGCTTTCTGTTGCCATGATTCCCAAGGTCTGTGTGATTCCCCAGTACACCCAGATCTGTATCTGCCAATTTGTGTTGCCTTTTGCCTAAGAACCATGTCTTGACGATCACTTCTCTTAGGAAAAGTCCCCACTGACTTTGAGTATGTGCATCTATTCAGTCCCCACTGGTTGCTGTGTCTTCACGCACATCTTCTCACTCAGCCTTGTAAGGTGACCCACCTCTTTCCCCTATCAGGTCTGATCCACGTGCAAAACAGATGCAGGAGACAAATGGAAACTAAAATGTTAGCTTTATTACAGGTAAAACTGAATTGGGTGATGCCACTCAGACTTATAGCCAAAATGATCTTTCATGACTTCCCATAAGGTCATACCTGGGAACAGTCAATTGGAAGAAATGGGTTTTGAAGAGTTGACACTTCTGCAGCACTCTCTGTGGAGGCCACTATTCTGACCCATACTCAAGGGAGAGCCCAGGAGAGCCATTACTTGCTTGTTGGCCCATTAGGAGAACCATGGACAATGGCCGAGACATTGCATCACTTACTGAAGTTCATTTGAGCTTTGTAATAATTTGGGTAGGTAAGTTTGACTGCCCCAATTCTACAGATAAGCAAAACAAAATTCACAGAGGCCAAGCAATTTGGCCAAGACTCAGCTGGAAAGAGACTCTGGGACCTACTTGCTTCTCAGTCAACTGCATCAGTTCTTTCCTGGTGATCAGTGGATGGCCCTGAGTCACCAAAAACTCGGTGTTCTCATCCAGAACTCTGGTGCTCATTTCAGGGGACACTCAGATGTCTTTTGCCCTTGGGAATCCCATTTTGTTTGGAGGAGGCTTCACGGCATGGTCTTGGATCTTGGGGCATCACATGCCAGTGTTCTCACTCCTACAGGGACTGTGAGTCACTCTCAACTCCTTTGCTCTCTAAACCCCACTCCCTGCATTGTGTTTTTATTCAGCAACCTGTTCTCTCGGTCACACCATTTCTGTCCATTAATAGCACAAATCTGCAAATATGCATTAGCAGGCTTTACATTCTGAAATCAGCTCTGACTCAATACTATTATATGATTAAAGAGCAACCATTTGAGACTCACAACTAAGCCATACTTTCTCACATATGCTTTATGTTAAATGATGTAGAGGAATAAATGTACAACAGCAGATTACAACACCACTTACAGGGCACTTAATAGATGCACGCATCATGCTAAGCACTTTCTACTCAATATCTCATTTAATCTTATTTTTGCCAGCATCACCACCCCCAGATGACTGTAGGTTTCCTGATGGCAAGATCAGAGGCTGGCCCTGCACAGAACCTGGCACATAGTAAGCATTCAAGATTTATTCCAGAGCAGCTAACATTCATTAAACACCTACTGTGTTCCAGGTACTTTTAACGAACTCATTGGCAGCCCCACAGGCCTTGAGATGGGTGTTACTATTTTGTTTTTCCTGAAGAGGAAACCAGGCTCTGAGGCATTCAATAACTTTCCTAGGTTTCCTAGCTAGTAAGCAAAAAAGCCAAGTACTACCCACATTCTCAGGCTCTAAAAGCAGAGCTCTTTCCAGTACACCATGAATGAATGAAATTAAAAGAGTGTAGAGTCTGGTATGTAACTTCAATGTGCTTCTCTCTAGTTAATAAATTTGTCTACTACTCCAGGAGAGCATGATTGAGTTGATAGTGATAAGCAAATTATCACTGCTACCTGGGGTTACAGGAAGATAAGTCTGCCTGAAGCAGATAGAAAAAGTGCTAGGGAGAAAATGGAGAATGGACTCTGCTCTCAAAGGCTACGCAAGATTTAAATGGTGAACTGGATAAGTGAGGAACTGCATAAGCAAAAATACAGAGGCAGGAACCTGAAGACATGAACACAGCAGTAGGGAGAAAGTTAACCAGAGGACAGGACTGCCAGCATCAGAGATAGGATTACAGGGAGCTCTGACAACCAGTAGACAGAAAGGCAATACTGCGGATTCCTGAGCTAAGGAAAGTCATGATGAGAGACATATTTTAAAAAGAAGAATCTGCATACAGAACAGAAAAGGAGTTTGTAGGGGGGTGCTGAGCACTTGCAATGGGCTTGAAATGTACTGTGTGTAACTGAGCGAATTAATTCATAAGTAGTCAAATAAACAAATGATTGAAGAAAACAAGAGCTATTGGGGTACCACTGGTTATTATGAGGTACAAGGCCTGAGCTGAGTGATATTAGGGAAGATTTGGCCAAACTTGGAAGTACTGGATGAAGTACATAATGAAAGAAAAATCCAATGCCTTCTTTCTTTCTCTTCAGTCTACTCATTCTTACAACCCAGGAAACCTGAAAAAATTCCTAGGGAAGTAATGAAAACCAGGGCAAGAGCATGAAAGAAGTCTCTATAAAGCAACAGATTGACTAACAAAGAGGCTACATACCAGTGACACGTGTTGGTGTTACTTTCTAACCAGAGATAGAAATCACACAGGATATCTAGGTGTGTATTCCAGAAGGGTGTTATGGAACAATAACCTCATCAATAGAGACTAAAATAAGATGTGAGAGATACAAGGCTCTTAACAATGTGAGCAGCAGCCCTTTGATGAGCGCTTTGTTTGTTGACTAATTTGCAGTAACGGCGTTGGTGGTGCGGACGTGGCTTGGCGTGTGGGGCGTGAGGACCACGCAAGCCCGAGGCTTGGTCTCAGATCAGTCCGAGAATGTCGACTGGGGCGCGGGCTCCATCCGGGAAGCTGGTGGGGCCTTCGGAAAGAGAGAGCAGGCTGAAGAGGAACGATATTTCTGAACACAGAGTAGAGAACAACATGGTGTTTGAAAAAACACCATGAAGAAGAAATCGTTCATCATAAGAAGGAGATTGAGCGTCTGCAGAAAGAAATTGAGCGGCATAAACAGAAGATCAAAACGCTAAAGCATGATGATTAAGTGCACACAGTTCCCCATAGAATAGCACATGTCACTGCCCACTTCTGTGTAGACATGGTTCTGGTTTAATTAATATTTGTCTGTGTGCTACCAACAGATTATAATAAATTGTCATCAGTGGAAAAAAAAAAAAAAAAAAAAAGAATCACACTTAACATGACCTTATGGAGTAGAGCTGAAGCTTCCTCTCTCCTGTATTTGGCTTTTTGACAGTACAAAAATTGGTAATTCAGCAACTCTCAGGTATGCAAAATCTGACACACTTGTTTTCCTAGTAAATGTAGATCTGTTTTTAGCCCCACGGGCTTCTAACTCACAGATTAAACAAGATAATATTTAAACGTACCTAATGCATATGAGACACTTGAAATTATAGGTCTGTTCAGACTCATTTATCTTGCCCTAATATGCAGACCTGCTTTTGTTCTTCTCAGGTCCCACCTTTTATCTGCAGAACTGAGAAGGCTGCCCATAAAACCAAGTTTGATATTGGGTGACTACCATATGCTAACCAACTTCCCTGATGCTGCCTATCTTCATTTATCCATCTGACCATCCACCCTTTATTTCTTCTCTTCATTATCTATCCATCCATCCATCTATCCATCTGTCTATTCATCCATCCATCTATCCATCCATCTATCCATTCATCCTTCCATCCATCCATCTGTCCACCCGTTCATTTATCCATCCATCCATCTATCCTTCCCATGCATAAAGCATATTCCAGGTACCATTCACTGTGCCAGGGGTGAGGATGTGGCAGTTACCAACTCAGGCAAGGCTCATGGCTGCCATATGTGAGATGTCCTTCATTCCCCTTTGCCTGTGTTTTTTCTCTAATGACCTTCAGCCCTAGTAGACTTACTGAGGTCTAACTTTCTCTAAGACTAGAATGATGAACTGGGAAGAACATAGTACCTGTGACTTTAAGTAAGTTGTTTGCCTGCTCTAAGTCTCATTTCCTCCTCGTTAAATAGGGATAAAAATGCTAAATATCTCAGAATTACTAGGGTGGTATAAGTGGGGGAATAATTGCCTGGTACAGAGTAGGTACTCAATTCTTGGTTACTATCAATATCAACATCTGTAAAATCAGAATACTGATAGTTTCCTCTTGTTAAGACCTCTGGGTTCACAAAATTTCAACAGCTGCCCACTGCATTTAGTATATTAATCCAAATCCTTACAATAGCATGGGAGACCAAACAGGATCAGACCCCTGTCTGCCTGTCCAGGATCACATGTCCCTCCTTCCTGCTGTCTTGGCACATTGGCCATCTTACCATACACCCTGTAGAATCATCAGAGCTGCTCACCAACTATTTCTAGTTCTGCTGCTTCACAGTAACTTGCAAACTTCCTGATGATCTAAGCTCCATCCATCTGTATTGCTGAAACAGAGATTTTATACTAACTAATGATGGATATGGAGTACAAGTAAGACAAAAATCTTCATCATTGTTATGGACAAAATGTTTGTGCCTCCTCCCCAAAATTTATATGTTGAAATCCAAACCCCTGAGGGGATGATATTAGGGGAATAGAGTCCTTGGGAGGAAATGAGGTCATAATTGCAGCACTCATGGATGGAATTAGCACCCTAATGAGAAGAGACACTAAAGAGATGGTTTTTTTCTAGGTTGTGTGAGAATATAAACAGAAGATAACCATCTGCAACCAGAAAGCAGGCCCTCACCAGGCAACAGATTTGCCAGTCCCTTGATCTTGGACTTCCCAGTCTCCAGAATTGTGAGAAATTTTTGTGGTTTAAGCCACCTGGTCTATAGTTTTATAGCAGCCTGAGCTCACTAAGACAATTATGTTCAGCTTCTAATAATTGGGGGCTCCTGGTTTCTATAGCAAAACTAGCCTAATCTGAGTAATACACTGATATCATCCTCCCTCTGGTAACAGGGTCTTCACTCCAGCTGGCCCCTCTGCCTGGAAATCTCTCCCCTCTCTGTTTTAAAAACTCCTTCAGATCTCAAAACTCAAGCATTTCTTCTTCAGGGAAGTGCTCCCTAACTATGTCATTCTCCCCTGTCAGAGGCTGTCATCAAGTATCTCTCCTTCATAGCTCTTCTCCAAGTGGCAATTTTACTTTTATTTGTTTGATGATTTTATTAATTTCCATCTCTTCCAACAGACTGTCAATTCCATGGGAGCATGATCCAGATTTGTTTACAGCACATCGTCTTATCTTTAATACGCACAACAATCTAGCATGTTGTAGGCCCTAAATAAATATTTGTTGAATGAAAGAAGGAAATAGGGAAAGGAGGAAGGAAGGAAGGAAGGAAGGAAGGAAGGAAGGAAGGAAGGAAGG